>NC_045554.1:32609312-32821812 GCF_009769535.1 Thamnophis elegans
AATTTAGATGCGGGGAAGGGCTAAAGTTTGCTCTTCTCTGTGTGACAGCTCTTCAAATATTTGAAGAGTGTTATCAGGTAATATAACACTGTGTACTTGGAGGACAATTAGGCAGATGTGTTTCAGACTTCCTAAAAATATAGCACCCCTCTGTTACTCATTAAACTATGGTGGGTTTTTTTCCAGGCATCTGCCCAAACCTAAAAAAAAAAAGAGTCATCTTGAATGAATAAAATAATGAAAGGAGACATCTTTACTGTGATTTTTAATGCACCTGCACCGTCTGACCTGCTTGTGTGGATGCCTGGAAAAAGTTAGACATGCATCAAGAATTACAAGATGTGGGGAGTTTAAAATGCTTCTTCCAAGCCTTTTAGAAGTACAGCCAGCCGTAATTTGTATCCCGTTATGCCTTTTACTTAGTAGCCTAAATGCATCCCATCACTTTGCTTTAACATATCAGTTACAGTAGCTTCATTTCACCATCATGCAGGAGGGGAACAGGATTTTATGTGTTTATTCCATTTCTAGCATGTATCTCCTGCTGACCCCCAATGATTTACAAAATATGGAAACTTCAAAACTATACAATCACCCTCAGGTGCTGGCCATTTTGCAGGCAGCCTATCATCTCTCACAGATATTTCATTACCCAACTATGTAACATCATCCATGCTGGAGAGGGTGGGGGTTAACATCAGACAAACAAGCAAGGAACAATACCCTAATCAAGGAATGACCCCAGGCAATTCATCTGTTTTGGCTTGCTCTGTCAGTGTTGGTGGGGCACTCAATTTTTAAGTGTCTTTAAGCCTCAGCTGAACCTGATTAATACTTGGAAGACTAGCAGGAAAGAGTAGAAGTGTAGGCTACTTTAGGAAGTTGAAAAACATTGGAGCTGGAAGGAGTAGCAACCATGAAAATAGTTATGAAGAAAATTACATGCATGGACCATAAGATCAGCAGGTTAAGTTCTAATCAGACTCTGCAATGAAGTATAGCATTATAAAATGCCCTGGGGTAGAGATATTCTGTTTATTATGATTAGTGCATGGCTGAAGGGCGAGGGGGGGAGTACAATTGTAATGACAACTTCTTTACTCTGCCAAGGTTTTTCTCCCATTGCTTCGGTTGAAGTACAGCAATATAATCTTGCTGCAAACATGGTCCTGCCTCCACCCCAATTAATGCCGTCCTCCTCCATTGGTATGTAAAAAAGGCAGAATATAGCTCAGATATTCATTTCTGCTTGTTTGCTGTCCCCAGCATGGATTCTGATTTCAGACATCGTAACTGAAGCAGATGAACTATTGTAAATCACCCAACGTTACATTTCTCAACGAACCTGAGAAATCTCTTTCTGTTCCCCTAAAATAGGGTATTTCTGCAATATCTGGATACTGCTTTGCATTTCATAATCTTAACTTTGTATCCCGTTTTAAATAGCTTCCTAAAAGTAAGCAGAGAAGGAATAAATGGACACAATTACTTTCAAGAGTAACGATGGCATTTAAAATTAAGCCAAACACTTCTGTTCATCCTTGACCTTTAAAATCTGTTAGCCAGGCTAGGAATTAGGGTTTATCCCTAGCGGGATGATTGATGGTGTTATTTATTTATTTGAGAGAGCCGGGCAAAGTTTCCCTGTGTGTATTAAGACGCTAAAAAGTAAAAGCTTATAGTGTGAACTCCTGGTTCCTGTAATCCTCTTCAACAGCACTTGCAATCCATTGCTTTATGAAAAGAGGCAAGCTCTCTAATAGTCTGTTGGGTTTTTCAAGAAAACAAAGCCGAGCCTTGAAGCTTGGTTGCCTGAGAATTACTGAAGGACTCCATCGATAAGCACAAAATGCATTTACAGGAAGTTTTGTTAATGTTGAGGCTTGCTAACATCTCGCCAAGAGAAATGTCAATAAGAGGGGATCTCCTTCCCCCTCCCTTCTAAATTTTGCAAGGAAATGTCAGAACGACAGCTGAGTGGAATAGAACAAACTTTGCAAGGCTAGCAATCGGTTTCCTGGGCTGCCTCTTTCAGGTGTCAGTGTTTTTGCCTTTCAGCAAAAAAGGGAGCATTAGCATAACTAGTAGAATTAAGATCCTTTCAAGAGGCCAAGCAGCCTCAAGGTATAAATGAGGTTTTATGCAACAGCATTTTATCTTGCAGAGCTCCCTGATTTTTTTTTGTCTTTTAATGACCCGTAATCTCTTGCTGAATGGAGATAAGTGTTTACTGGCCAGATGCCCTTCCTGTCGCCAATGCAGAGTTCACAGCTGATATTTACTCATTGTGCCCAGAGAGAGAAATATCTGCTTCTACCTAGGGTTGAACTCACAGCTGCCTGATTGCCTCCATCTCCAGGCAACTGCACCACTCTTGCAGAGCTCTCTGATGTTCCTTAGAATTAGAGAATTACAGAAAAACAGAGTTGGGAGGGACCTTGAAAGTCTTCTAGTCCAAACTTCTGCTTAAACAGGAGACCCTATACCAAATGGCTGTCCAATCTCTTCTTGAAAACTTCCAGTGATGCAGCGCCCACAATTTCTAAAGTCAAGAGGTTACACTGATTAATTCCTAAAATGTCAGGAAATTTCTCCTTAGTTCTAGGTTGGATTTCTCCTTCATTATTTTCCATCCATTGTTTCTGTCTTGCATTCAGATGCTTTGGAGAATATGCCAACTCCCTCTTTGTCCCTTAGATTTGGACGACTGCTATGTCACCCCTAGTCTTCTTTTCACTCCTAACCTTTTTAAGGGTCTTACATCAATCTGGTGGGAAAAGAGTTTGTGGTTCTTCAGAAATTTTCTTCCCACGTTACAGAGGTTTCTGTTTTTCTAATGCTCAGGTTGATTTCAAATTGGTGGCTTTTTCAGTTGCCTAGATTTCTTGTGTCATGGCTGACATGGCTGAGTGAGAGAGACAAAGTATTTCACTTCTCTTATATATTCATGATTGTCTGCACCTGTACTATGGGGAATGTCTCCTCCTTATCAGAGGGACCAGTCGGGGAAATATGATCAGATAAATGAATTCTACCAGATTAACAGATTCTTGCAAATTTGAGTACAAATCTCCCACTGTCACCTTTACAGCCCAAGAACCTAGGGAGGGTCCTTTCTGAATCTGTTGCTCTACCCATTATGCAGCTCTGCTGTCTCTTATCTGACTGTTCCCATTGTTTGTTTGTTTGCTTGTTTGTAAAATTTATTTGCAGCTCATCTTGTATCCAATGTTTCTGGATGACTTGCAATATAGAGACATGGAAAACATCGAAATCACCCATTATAAAAACATAACAATTAATAGATAGAACCATGAGGACAAGATAGCAAAGAAGGGAGACAGTCACACGGGAGGTGTGGATTTTCATTAGTCAACAATCTCCAGTATGAAACTCCCCCTTTGGGTTCCCAAACCATCTTTAAAAAAATGAGAAGAGTGGGAATCAATCTTACTTCAAGGGGTAAGATGTTCCAGAGGGAAGGAGCCACAGCAAGGAAGACTCTTCTCCTGGAGCCCATCAGCTGACATTCCTTGGCTGATGGAATCCGCGGTTTGCTCTGTCTGCCAGCACCGGTGGGATGGGCCAGTCCCATCTGAGTGAACCGTTTCATCAAGTAGACTGGACTCATGTCATAGTCCATTTAGGCACAATTGATTGTTACAAATTGCTGGACAGTTCTTTTTATTTTCCTGCATTATTCCTTCCCTTTCCTGTTTCCTTGGCTGCTCTTACATTTGGAAATCAAAAGTGTGTTTGCGTTTGTGTGCATGCATGTATCTCATCTGATGTCTTACCCTTGAGATTTAATTGAATCCTGAAACACCAGGTTAATGCAGAGCGCTGGATAAATGATTGCCCAGGACACAGACACGCAAAGCACAATAGCTACACCGATATTAAGGCTGGAGACTGAGCTATAATCCAGCTTCATCAAATATAACTGGAATATGATTAGTTTTTGTTGCATTAAAGAGTTTCCCACTGAGCTGAAAGGGGACCGAAATGATTTAATTTGAGCATGAATCATGCAGGGATATGGCTCATTTTAAGTGATAATAACAGCATTCAGTACAGCTCTTCTTACTTTCAAGAGTGCATAGTGTTTGAATGTTTATACTTTTGAAGGCAGATGAAAGAAGAAATAGGCCTTTGGTGGCTCAGATAAGCGGAATAGAGCTGCATGAACAGGTCCTGGAAGAATGCAAAGTCAAGGTTTTATAGGTTCCGTAGCACTTCTAAAAGGAACTCTTTAAATGTTCTTAGTTTGGGGGGACAGTTTAAGTTCTAAATGCAGCAGATGGAAATTTGCTGCTTTGAAAAGAGCAGGAGATAAAACCAGGGAAACAATAAAGTGGTGTTGTTGTTTTAAATTCACCTTGTGAGACCGATGAAAAGCTCTTCAAAGAATTGGAGTCAGGAAATATCTCTTGGTAACCTACTTAATTCTCATGGCCCATGCAGGGTCACATTTCCTTATTATTGTTTTCTCCTTCTGTTTTAAGTCACCCTCAAGGAGCTGGGAAAGAAACCGGGCCAATGTTGTTCATAATTCTTGATACCCAGTTTATAAC
Organism: Thamnophis elegans; assembly: GCF_009769535.1. Lineage (NCBI taxonomy): Eukaryota > Metazoa > Chordata > Lepidosauria > Squamata > Natricidae > Thamnophis > Thamnophis elegans. Next base: position 32,613,887 of record NC_045554.1, read on the forward strand.
TCTTTTAATGAAATAAAGAGTAGCTGTGCTCTGATTTAAGGGCATGGGAAAATAAATTGCCTTTTGAATGGTTCTGCCAAATGATGGAGAGAGAAATGAGCTGGGTGATTTTATCTGCATAAGGGAAGCAACATTCTGCCCATTGTTTCTCAAGGACAGGACTCTCTTTTTAATCGCTCCTGCAAAAGCTCCGTGGGAGAAGTTTGCAGGGTCTTCCCCTTTCTACATTTTGATGGGTTTGAACTTGAAAGTTATTGTAAAAAAAAAATGTACACATACATAAGAATAAGCTGTACTGGAGTAGATGTAGCTGATTTCCACTGGGCTGAATGCCTCTGTTGTTAATACTGAACTTTCATTAACCTTTCTTTGCTAATGGATCAATTCAGGTGGAATATTTAACTGCCTCCCATTCAGTTTTCAGCGTGAATGCTTAAAAATGCAAAGGTCTGTGTCTGACACAATTTCCTGATGAATGTTCTTTATTTTTTCCAATTGATGCCAGTTCTGATAGCCAGCAGTGTTAATTTGCAGAACTGAATTGAAGCGCAGTTCTGGAAGTTAGAAAGCACACTTTCCTGATTCTACATTGCATTTCTATCAAATCAGATAAATTTTCCATACAGATCAGTGCTTTTTATTCTAGCCTTTTTCAATCTTGGTTTCTAGACATTGCTGGCTTAACTTTGCATTATTTTGAGATATTGTGGAGAATGATTAGGAACGATCTGCATAAGGCATTAAGAGTTGTTAACCTAATCTTGTGTAGCTTTTTCTCTGGTAATATTGTACTGCTAACAGAGCATACAAAACATTTGCTAGACCAAAATATTTCATCTGTCTGGATCCCGCACTGCATATTGGACATTAATACAATTGAGCGAGTCCAGAGATATTTCACGAGAAAAGTCCTCCACTTCTCTGCTCGCAACAGAATCCCTTATGCCACCAGACTTGAAATTTTGGGCTTAGACAACTTAGAACTATGGTGCCTTTGGTCTGACCTAAGCATAGTACATAAACTTATCCGCTACAATGTCCTACCTGTCAACGACTACTTCAGCTTCAACCGCAATAATACACGAGCACACAATAGTTACAAACTTATGGTAAACCGCTCCAAACTTGATTGCAGAAAATACGACTTCAGCAACAGAGTGGTCAACACCTGGAATGCACTACCTGACACTGTGGTTTCTTCCCCAAACCTCCAAAATGTTAACCTTAGACTGTCTACTGTTGACCTCACCCCATTTCTAAGAGGTCTTTAAGGGGCGTGCATAAATGCACCAACGTGCCTTCTGTCCCTGTCCTAATGTTTATTTTTATTCGTATCCATTTCATGTATCCAAAATCATGTTTATACTTATAAATGTTATCTAATACATGCTTGACAAAATAAATAAAATAAAATAAAAATAAAATGATCTGCCTTGCAACATCTGAGGAGCTAACTCACGTTAAGCTATAGTTTCTTTGTTGAGTAAAAGGATTGACTGAATAAAACCATAGATACAGTGGGTGAGTTGCACAGTTTGCTATGCTTTACAGAACCTAATGCCTAGATTTATATGTGGAGCCCAAAAAACAACACATTGCTCAACATGATGACATGAATGGAGCTTATTGCAAGGTGATATACTATGCTTTGTCATGGCTTCTGAAGATCTTAGGCAGATTTGTGGAATCTTCCATGTGGAAATGCTAAGGCTCAAACCTCATGAATGTAAAGTGTATATAATACGGTTGCAATCACTCTATGCATACAAAAAGTTTTTAAAGATATATCAGTTTTATTAAAACAGTGCAATACTATTGCGATTCTGCAAGGATAATTCTTGCAAACCATCAAAAAACTCCTGTCTCTTCCCCCTCTGGCTCTGCTTTAAACTAAGAAATATATTCTTGGCTCTCACCTAGGCAGATAAGTCTTGAAGCATCAAATGATAAGCAACATTTTAGTCACCAAGCATTATAGGAGCTTACAAAGATAACCATGCACCCATAAATGCTCCATAACATCACACCACAACAGAAAAGTAATAACACCAACTGTCTAATAATGTGTGTTTGTAGAGGGTAGTGGTTGCACTTGTGTGCCTTCAAGTAACACTCTTGGTGAATTTGTGTTGATTCTTGGTGACTACCTGGATAAGTGCCTGCAGTTTTCTTGGCAATGTTTTTAGAAATGGTTTGCTCTTGCTTCCTTCTTAGGGTTTAGAGAGATTGACTGGCCCAGGATCACCCAACTGGCTTTGTGTGCCCAGTCATATTCTCCCAGTTTGCAGCCTGATACCTTAATCACAACAATAGCAATAGCAGTTAGACTTATAGCCCTGTTTCATAGGGCTTTCAGCCCTCTCTAAGCGGTTTTACAGAGTCAGCATATTGCCCCCAACAACAATCCGGGTCCTCATTTTACCCACCTCGGAAGGATGGAAGGCTGAATCAACCCTGAGCCGGTGAGATTTGAACAGCCGAACTGCAGAACTGCAGTCAGCTGAAGTAGCCTGCAGTGCTGCATTTAACCACTGCGCCACCTTGGCTCTACACCAAACACCAAACAGCATCTCAATTAAATGGTTATCAATAATATAAAAGTAAAAACCCAATGTCATAATGAAGAAAGCTAGTTTCAAATGCTGAAAGATCAGTCATCCTTCTAAAACCTGCCGAGTGTCACCAAGAAATATTGTTTATGTTACTGGATGCATTTAAGTGTTTGCTTAAATATTCTACTCTATTAAGCATTGCAAAGACAGAAAGGGATGCATATAAATGGAGAAATAAGCTTTGAAATCATAGGACAGTGGAGATCTTCATGCAAGGAAATTGATCTGGTTTTTCTAAAAGAATGCTCTTTTGATGTTTGTACAACTCATAAGTAAATGATCTCTTATCTTCCCCAAGATAACTTGATGCTATTTTCATTTATGCCCAACTTTCTATAGTGGATGAAGCCAGAGCCATTCCCTGTCCATTTTCTTATAGTGATAGTAACAATCACACCATTGAGACAGTTTTGTGATCTGTCCGTATAATATTCTGCCCATTGCCTAAATTTACCTAACTCCTCCAATGGTTACAACAGATAAGAATACCCTAATTGTTGCAAACTATTCCTGTCACTTTTATAATGATTGAAGTATCCCAGAATCGTATCCTATTGATACACACACTTATCCATGCTACATGAGGGACAGAAAATGAGGCATAATGAGCCAGGCTCTTCAGTTTCCATGTGGAATGGAGAAGAAGTAAAACACACATTCTTTTGTGTCCACTAAGGAAGACCAAAGTGATCTATTCTCCCTTTAGTACCTAACTTTGTTTTTGTAACTGTAGAGAAAATATTTTCCTCAATCAGCATTGAGATAAAATGAGCTTTCTTCTCAACAATAAGATGTTTTGAGTAGATCTTTCAAGCTTTACCTGAAGGAATAGATAATTTGGCCCAAGGATGGGAAGACATGGTAGGCAGGATCTGCCATGTCTACAGCCAGGCCATTGATTCTCCATCCTACATTAAACGAATATGTAATCCTTCCAGGAAACAAACAAAAGAATATTTACAGTTATTTCAGTGGGTATGTCTTTCTACAAGGTTGAGCTATCAAGTTGTGATGTGCCCACAGCTAATTCCACCTTGAAAACTTGAAAAGGAGCTTTTTAGCTCCAGAGAAGCATGTACACTTTCTATTTACATGCAAATTGTTGCCATTCATGTGTGAATTACAGCAAGGACTGACTTTGTCAAATGGAATAATTAAGTAATGGTCCGATCCACTTCTGCTCAGGGTATCTGTCCTGCAGATTATAATAGCTACAACCTATTATAATTTAAAAAAATCAAATTAAATGTTAATTGAATCCCTCCCTTCCCAACATACTTAACAGGAGTCAACATGCTTGTGCATGCATATAAGTACACCAAAAGGCTAGGACGCAGTCTCAGAGCTAATGCGGGGAGAACTTCTTGCTATTGCCATATCTGAGTAACTCTTGGTTACTCTTGGAAGCATTGTCTGCTCATAAGCACTGATGGAATAGACTATACCCCATTGTAAAGGGCTATAGAATTGACTTGAATTAGGATCAAGATAGACTAGATGAGTGTGTATCAACAGGACACGGCAAATAAGTAAGAAATCAGCAATGGGAAGGAGGGAAGGGCAGCAGGGTATTACATGCTGATTATACATGTTACCCAAAATGAGTTCATTGCAAGCTTCATGTGGTGTCTGGCTTTATAATCACTGTTTTCTCTTGAATTTAATATTGCATTGATTTGCTAATCCACTGTATAGGCCATGTACAGAAACTGAATACATGCAGAAATAGATTCTACCATTGAATTATATTTAGTCAGTTCTTGAGGCTTATTACCCAGTAGAAGCCAGTGAAATCTTTTGCTTATTGAAATTGTATGATGCCACAACAGGGAAATTAAAGTGCAAAAGAAATTCATCCCCTTTCTTGGATTAATTGAGAGCCAGTGGGGCAGGTAGGCAGCACCGAGAGAACCATCTGAGCATATGTTTGATAATTGGCTAACTGCCCTTATAGACAGGAGCGGCCCACATATAAACCAGGGGGCAATGAGACACTTAGAAACCACTGTTTCCACAGTGCTGACTATAATATCACCTCTCTGCGTTGACATTTATTGGTAGTGCTGGGTATTTCTTTTTTCCCTTAATTGTGCCACTGTGGTGCCTGGTAGTTTCAAGGAGCTTCACAAGCTGCCACTCGCATGAAATAACAATAAACTTAAATAACAAGTGATGCTTCAAATACCTTGACTGCACCCATTGCAGCAAGCAAATGAAAATATATAATGAGTGTCAGTGCGTCACCCTGGGCATGACAATGAATCTCTCTTTAGGGAGTCGAGGATGAGTCTCAGATGGATAAGTTGATTTTATTGCAGAGGCTAAAGAAACACTTTAAAAGGGCTACAGCTAAGCTAAGGATGTGACTGTATTTATATGTCGCATCCAGCAGTTGGGATTCTGCCTATCTTGTTCATCACTTTCCATGGCAATAAATGTTCTGCCACTCTTTTCTTAGATTGGGTGCCAAGGAGAACAAGAGGACCCAATCAATTTGGTCCAAGAGTTAATGCATCTGGCTAGGCAATGGGAGATCATGAGTTCAAGTTTTGCCTCACCTTGAGAGCCAACTGGTTTACTTTAGGTCAGTCCCTCTCTCTCAGGCCAACTCACCTCACAGGGTTGTTGTGGGGAAAATTGGAGGAGGAAGGCATGTTGGATATGTTCACCAACTTGAGTTATTTGTAAAAGTAATAAGAGTGGGTTTTAAATAAAGAAATACCTTTTGGACATGCATGCAATGCCATCCATAGTTCTGCCCATCACTTGACACTCCTGTTACAAGCACTATTTCTTGGATGTTGAGACACCTTCCCAGTGTTTTAAGGTGGCTTTGGCAGTTTTAACCTTCAGAATTGGTGTAAACAAATAGAAAAGATTTTTCACTGTAATGAAGAAGGTTATTTTTTCAACTGTTTGTTTTCTGCCTTTCTATTGCTCAGAAAGCTTACTTGTGAATGATAGAGGTTGCATTTGCATTCCCATGCTGCCCTAAATCCATCTTTATTAACTTACTAAGCTTACTGTAGGAATAAGATATTAACTATAGTTTGTAATAAAATTACAATTCTTATAATACATGCACAAATCTAATTAAAAATCAACAAAAACTTCAAAGGAATATCCATTAAACCTGATAGATTTGCTATGTGCCATCAAGTTGGTGTCAGCTCAGAGTCTAGATAGATTTTCTGCATGATGATCTGTCTCTCACTTGATCCTTATACAGTACAATTATTGCAACCATAACTTAGTCCATCCACCTTTCTCTGGGCATACTCTACTTCTCCGTCCTTCCAGCTTTCACAAACTTAGCACCTTTTCCAAAGAATTGGGTCCTTGTATAATGCGTCCGAAGTGATAATTGGAGCCTAATCATTTGTTCCTCAAATGAAAACTCTAAATTGATTTCTTTGATAATGCATTTGAATGTTTCCTGAGAATGCATAGTATTCTCAGTATTCTCCAACACCATAGTTTAAAAGCATTAATATTCTTCCCCTCCTGCTTTGCAAAAAGCTAACTTTTACAATGTAACATGAATTTCTGTTGCTTGTATCATTCTGGACTTTGCAGATGAAGATATATCCCAGCATCTGAGTATCTTTTCAAGGTCTTCGTTGCTACTTTACTGAGTTCTAGTCTGAAGCTATCCACCATTTCAGTATCTTCACTGTCAAATCGAAGGCTGCAGCCTATATCTGTTATCATGAGTTTGTTTCTTTATATTTAATTTTGATCTCTTTTTTTCATTGCACTGATTGATTTTCATTAGCAGAGCTTCAAAATCATTTTCATTTTTAACTATTAGAGTAGTGTCATAAGTATAATGCAGTTTCTTAATGTTTCTTCTTCCAGTTTTAAAATCATGGTCATATTCCAATGCAGTTTTCATTAAAATATATCCATTAAAGTAGCCAATGTGTTATACTTAGCGATTAAAATATAGATCCCTTTGTTTCCTAGAATAATACATTACAATATTTTGCAGTTTAGGTATATTTTGATTCCAATACCCATAAATCATTGTGGTATAGCCTCTAGTCCCAAGGCCATTCCCCAATTTGGAGTGGGTTGAATTGATCCCATTTTTATTCACCTGTTGGAATTAAAGCATTTGTAAACCCTCCAAATGATTGCACACCTTTCCCCTAAATTGCCTTCTAAATTTAGCCTGTATACATGATGGTTAAAAGTGTGGTGAAGAGTGATGCATGCACTCAAGCTTATTTTCTTCCCTCTCATTGCTATTTCCATTAAGCATGGATTTTTTTGGGAGGCACTTGATCAATGTTATTTCTTGAGAAAAAAGTCTTTTGTTAAGCTATGTGCTTAACTAAAGGTATATCAAACCTTCTATTTCCGAACACATAAGGTTTTTGGAAGCACATTGGGGCCCCACAGATAGTTTGAACAGCCCTTGAACTGTGCACAGGTGGAATAACTACACATGGATGGGAGTAATAAAGAATTTAAGAATGAACAGGGCTGGCTCAAGATACTTCAGTGCCTGAAGCAGAATAGAACAGAAAAACATTCCTCAAGGTCAGGTTGCAAAGTAGGCTATTCAAATTATTTTCAAAATAAAATGTAGGTGGCTCTGCCATAAAAAAAATCAATTATTGTAAATTTCTTAAGAAACCATTTACCGGCCTTTCATAGCTTCCAAAATGTTATCTGGAGTGGTTTCCTCACACTTACTGATAGGTTCATTCTTAGGATGTAAAATCAGGTTTCTCTCAAGATTTGCAGACAGAAACCTCTCTTCAATAGCTGCATTAAGATAGAAATCCATTAGCTTGAGTTTCAGCATTTTTTTTAAACCCAGCTTGCCTAGGTACTAGTACAGTGATGGCAAACCCAGGGCACACATGCCACCGGTGGCACACAGAGCCCTCTCTGCGGACATATGAGCTGTCAGCCCAGCTCAGCTCCACCATGCATGCGCATGTACCTCCAACTGGCCAGTTGGTTTTCAGGTCTCTGCTGCACACGCATGGGGCAGGGTGCATGCAGGAGATGTGCATGCAAGTGTGGGGGCGGTGGAGCATGAGAGGTCATGCACACATGTGCAGCGGTGGGACATGTAGGAGGGTCACACACATATGCAGGGGGTCACACATACATATGCATGAAGGATGGGGCACATGCGGGAGGAAACATGCACATGCACGGGGGTGGAAGAGCACAGGGGGATTGTGTGTGCATGCATGGGGGGCAGGGTGCATTGGCGGTCCTGCATAGCATTATGGGGGGGAGTGCACATGCAGGAGCACTTTCAGCAGGCAGCAATGAAAAGTTTAGCCCTCACTGTACTAGTATATCCTGTTTCTAAATCCCTATGTCAATTTAAGTTCCTTATTTAGCTCTGTTTTTGAATAATTTATTCCCTTCCTTTTCTTTGTCTATCCTGGAATTTGGGCCAGTCTGTCTTTAAAAAAAAAACAATGTGAGGAGACAATAGTTGCCTGAAAAGTAAGATAAAATATATAAATAAAGAAATATCTTCAGATGGAGCAATTTCCCCTCTCTTACCCTATGTCACTGGGATTATTTCCAATCGCTATCTTAGGTAAGTGAGATGCAAAAGATTTCTGAAGAATATCCGTATACACAGGGAAGGCTTTCAGTGGAATTCTTTGAGATTTCATCTTGAAAATTTGCTTTTCACCAAACTCTGTGACAAGTTTGCAATAGCAGCAGCAAAAAGACAGATCTTTTTTTTTTCTAGCACTAAGAAATCACAGTGGGAGCCCGTGGGTTTCGTTTGTCAATACCGATTGCTAAATGGTCTACAGATAGGAAAACTTTACATTGGTGCTATTGACAATATGTCACTCTTTCTGAAATGTGAAAGTAACAGCTGGTTAGATAGATAACTATGAAAGACCTGAATGCTGGGTAATAAAAAAAAAGAATATATAGTCCCTCTGTTTTCATGGTTGAGTTATGGGGCACATTAAAAGAAAGAGAAAAGACAATGTTCTGAAGTATCTATTCATTAATCTATCCATTTCCCTGAATAAATAATCTCCATATGCTATATTACAGATTTTATTTATTAAAGTTCCCCCACCTGCTCATAAACAACATTTTATATTGCTGTTCCTCTCTCCCTAGCATCAACTGAGAGGCTGCATTCATGTTGTGATTTTTGTCACGCTGACTTGTTGAAACTGTTTTGGTGGCACAAGGTATACATCATAGGAAAGTTAGGGAACAGAAAAAAGAAAAACTATTGCAGGATATTGAGTCTTTATTAATTAGCCCTTGGGCCATATCAAAGTGCAAAGTTCCAGAAACAAATTATTACCAAAATTTGAGAAAACCAACATAAAATGGAATTTGATAAAATACAATTTAAAATGGAATTGGAATAAAATACCATTTAAAATGGAGCTATTGTAGGATAAGGTGACCAGACATCCCGCTTTTGGCGGGACAGTCCCTATTTTTAATAATTTGTCCCACGTCCCATGGCATTTTTAAAAAGTCCTGATTTTTTGTGCGGCGGCGCACGTGGCAAGACGTCAGAAAAAACCGAAGGAAGCTCCTGCCTCCTTTCGGGATAGCTCAGAAAAGCTGGGGTTGGTTCCGATTGGGTTCGGGTCTTCCGGAAAAGCGCTTGGCTAGCATCGGGTGTTGCATCGGCGTCAGCTACAGGGTGGGAGGTGGAGGGGTGTTTCCATCTTTCAGCAAATCCCGGACAGGCTCAGCAGGTCTGCCCGGATTTGCGATTGGCTGGGAGAAGTCTGGCTTGGTCTGGACGAGCAGCAGAGTGGCGGCGTCCAGGCTCGGCGCAATGGCATCCCCATCGTGGAGGCTGCAGACCAAGCCAGTCATTACCTGCCTGAAGAGCGTCCTCCTCATCTACACCTTCTTCTTCTGGGTGAGGAAGGGTCTAAAAGAACAATGGGGGGTAGGGAAGAGGGGCCCCTCCCCCTCCCCCTGGACATGCAGAGGTCTTCAAACTTGGGCACTTTAAGACTTGTGGACTTCAACTTCCAGCATTCTCCAGCTGGAGAATCCTGGGAGTTGAAGTCCACTAGTCTTAAAGTGCCCAAGTTTGGGGACCCCTGCCCTAGACACAAAGGAGCAAGGCAAGGGGTCCGCTTTTGCCTTTCTCTCCTTCCTACCCCCAAACACTTTTGCAAAGGGAGGGGGTGCTTTTTGCAAAGAAAAGTGTGTATGTGGGGGACTACATGAGCCATGAGGCCGCGGGAGCTAGTAGGAAGGTGGCAGAGGGGGCAGGAGCAGGAAGAAAAAGGCCCCATGGCTTCTCAAAAGCACAGTGGAGGAGGAAGCAGCGGCAGGGGTAAAGCGGTGCCCAGTTTAGGTGCTCCGAGTGGAGGGGGAGGGAGTCAGCACCGCTGCTGCCACGGGCGGAGGCGCCAGTGGGAGCTTTGGTGGCTTCACCTCAGCTGCAGCGCTGGGTGGCAATTTTTTTTATCAAGAATACTCCCCCCCCCCCCGTCAATGGTGTCCTGCTTAACCAATTTTAAAATCTGGTCACTTTATTGTAGAAGAAACACTGGCAGAGCTGGGAGGGTGGAGTTAAGTGTGCCGTCAGCTTAGAGTCATTATGTTGCCACCAATGTCCTCATCCAGCCCCCTTGAATTCACTCTTATCTGGCACCAATTTGTCTAGATTCTTATACTGTATATAGGCTTGAGTACTAAAGCTTTGAATTGCAATTGAACACATAGTCTTGATCATTTGCTCCTGACAACTATTACCCCTTAAACATGTTTGCCACCTCTCCCTTGAGAGAGAGAGAGAGAGAGAGAGAGAGAGAGAGAGAGAGAGAGAGAGAGAGAGAGAGAGAGAGAGAGAGAGAGAGAGAGAGAGAGAGATCTCCTCAAATTCTCTCTCTCCATTTAGAAAATGCAGTGGGTTTCTCTCAATTCCAAATAGCTATCTGCCTTTGACTGGTTGCAGCCAATATTATACCAATGCTGCTTTCTTTTCAGATGCAAAAGCACAGTTAAGAACCAAACACACATTACATTTTAGATAAAGACATTAGCACTCTTCATTTACGAGTCTTGCAAACTACTTCTGCAGAAAGGAGCTTCAAGGCCATGCCTTTAGACCCATCTCTAGTAAGCAGAGCAGAACCTTCTTCCCCCAAAGGTGATAGAAAATAGTCATAAGGGTGATGTTGAAGAAGGTGGCTTTACTAATTGTGCTGACTGTGTAAGATTTCAAAAGCCAGAAAAGCCTGCTGACTTAGACCTCTCAGTGAGTGTTTGCATAGTTAAAGTAAAGCTTAGAGGCAGATGAAGAGATGTTCACGCCTGAATATTGCCCCATAAAGTGCATTCACTGCTTTGCAATAGTAAAGGGTCTAATGTTACCATTAGTTTATTGGAAGCAAACTTGTTCAGAATGAATAAGAATACATTGAGATGAGCAACTGAAAACACCATGCATGTTTTTTTTAAAAAAAAATAGATTTAGCTTTACATGATCTCACTCCCATCCTAGGAGTCACTTCCTTAAATATCTTGATGATTCAAAACTTTATTTCACTAAATTTCTGTCTACAAAGGATATATAAGCACACAATGGCAAAGTTTTTCCTATTCTGGTCCTTCACACTTTTGTTTGTGTGTATGGTGCTTCCTTCAACACAAGTGCATCTGAATTTTATTGATATGCCTGTCCTTACCATGTAGAAGATCTAATTTCAAAGCAACCTGATTATTGTGTGTGTGTGTGGTTTGCTGCTGCGTTGTATGGGTCACAGTGGTTCCAAAATTTGAATTCTTTGCCTAAAGCTAGAAAAAGCTCAATTTAACTCATTTTATTTCTTTAAAATGAGTTTCTGGAAAGCTATTTGTTTGTTTTTACCAAACTTCTGGTATTTATTCAATTTATCTAACACTGGACTTTTGGGAAGAAATGATGTCATTTTGTTTGTGTTTGCCCCCCCCCCCTTTTGTCACTTTGGTAATATAAATGTGCCATGTGAAATGTTAATCTCTTTTCATTCTCACTTCCTTCCTACAATCTTGAATACATCTGACACTTTTCCCACAAATGCCTGCATGTCAGTAATTACATTAACATGTTGATGTGCATCTAGAGACATCATCTGCATTCCATCTGGTAAGTTTAATGGCAACAACAACAACAACAACCACCACTGGTGTTGTTTATAAAATCTTCGAAGCTTACAATTGTAAATCTGTCAACATGCAATAGTGGACAGCACCATCAGGTGGTTGTCCTGGAATTGATAATAGTGCAGTCACAGTCTTTTTACAGACCATTGTCCCCATTACTTTGAAAGAAAGAGAAATGCATCCCTTTAAGCCTGTTAAAGAAAAGCGGAGCTTGTGTTTACAGAATAATTTCAGTAAAAGAAGCCAAAAAAGACTGCGCTGAGATTGATTTCAGTGGGACCAAAAATGACATGCATCACACTTGTTTTTAGAAGCTTATTCACCCGTCAGATGACACAAAGATGATGCCAAGTTTGTTGAAAGTAACAAATAAAGGAACTGTGTATGAGTTTATCTGGAATGTCAGGTTTTTTTTTTCAGTAAAATGTGACATAATGGACTTATTAAAAGATGCTAAGCTTTTGTTGTCTGATGAACAATGAAAAGACTATTTGCTTTCAGATAACAGTTGAATGAAATATTGCTTTCAGATGACTACCAAGTGAAAATATATTGAGCTTTCAACACTGGGCAAAATATAGTATGTTCAGTGTATGCATACACAAATATATACACACACATGAACTAGATAGATAGATAGATAGATAGATAGATAGATAGATAGATAGATAGATAGATAGATAGATAGATAGATAATAGACAGACAGAGAGACAGACAAATAGACAGAGCATTTCATATCCAAATGTTGCCTTCACAAGGTATCTCTATATTATTTATTTCTAGCATATGTTTCTAGGTAAGGCAATATGAAGAATGTCCTAGGACACATAAAAACTTTAACATGCAAAGAAAACAATCAAGTTGGGAAGATAACAAACACCATTCAGTTTATCAATCATTTAAGATAAGAAAAATAGGAGCAACCAGACAGCCAGAATGGATAGTTAATATTAAGTTAATCAAAGAGAAAGAACCACTAAGAGTAAAAGCACTGTCCTTGGTACTAAATCATTTCATGATTCAGAAAATAAGAGTTAGGTCATTGTATTACTACAATGTCGGTTCACCCACATAACACCTATCCTCCGCGAGCTGCGCTGGCTACCTGTTGATCTCCGGGTGCGCTTCAAGGTGCTACTTGTCACTCATAAAGCCCTTCATGGTAGTGGGTCTGCGTACTTGAGAGACCGCCTTCTGCCAATTACCTCCCTGCGACCAATTAGATCACATAGATTAGGCCTCCTCCGAGTTCCATCTGCCAGTCAGTGCCGACTGGCAACTACAAGGAGGAGAGCCTTCTCAGTAGTAGCTCCGACCCTTTGGAACGATCTCCCCGTGGAGATTCGTACCCTCACCACCGTCCAGGCCCTCCGCACAGCCCTTAAGACCTGGCTAGCCCGTCAGGCCTGGGGACAAAGATAACTGCCCCCACCCGAATGATGAATGAATGTTGCCTATTATTTTACTTTATGTATTGTATGTGTTATTGTTTTGTATATCTCTTCCCCTCATTTTATGTAAGCCGCCCTGAGTCCCCTCAGGGAAAAGGGCGGCCTATAAGTATTAATAAATACTCAAATACTCAAATTACTAGGACTGTCTGACATTGGTTCAAATAGTCTTTCGTGAATTCAAAAAGTCTGTATTTGTGTGTATGTGCATGTGTGTGTGTGAAAGGAATGTTATGATGGACATTCTGGTACCAACTATGTATTTTTCAAGTTTCTCATAATATTAGGCAAAATATAACTATTCTTTTGAATTTGGTCATATAGAACATAGAATCATAGAGCCAGAAGGGACTTTGAAAGTATTCTAGTCCAACCTCCTGCTCAGGATCTTATACCATCTTGGTCAAATGTCTGTTCAGTCTACTGTTGTCCAGTCACGATGATTTTCACATGGTTGAAAATCTTGAGCAATTAAAACTGGCTAATATTTTATACATTTTTTCCAAATCTCAGTAATATAACATTTCAATGAAGATGAATCCCGTAAGATAAACATTTTAGAAGGCCTTTCTTCAATCTGAATATTCTACAGATTTCTGAATGGGATTTTCTCAAGCAGCTTTGCTATTGCTAAGAATTTTGTAAATGAGGATTAGGGGGAGATGCCCACTGGATGCAAACTGGTTTAGCAGGATATTTCATATAATTGTATTCTTGGCACTTTGAGCCTTGAACTGAGTGTTTCTAAGAAAACTAGGGAAACAAAAAGTCTCAGGTTTTAATTGCATATTAATATATGTATTTCATTACACTATTACATTTAATGTCATTGCTATCCTCATCTTTTTATGATTTGATTTTCATCAGCACAAGGAAATGATTTGTTCAACATGACTTTAAAAATCATTTATAACTGGTCTCTAGAAGAGCAATGTGTGAGTTAAACTAGCTTTTAATGTACATAAATTGCACTTTGTGCTACTGATGTGTCCAACTTAGTAGAAATTTAATGACTTGTTATAGTGGGACCACATTTGAGAACAAAAAGGTAGCTCATTCTTTGTGTAAAATAATAATAGTGAGTGTGTGTTTGTGCATCTTTATTTTGGGATAATTATTATTGTTCAATGGAAAAGGCTAGTAGTCGAGTCATTTATTGATGATGATGATGATGATGATGATGATGATGATGATGAGAGACCGCCTGCTGCCAATCACCTCCACTAGACCGATTAGATCCCACAGATTAGGCCTCCTCCGAATTCCATCCGCCGGCCAGTGTCGACTGGCGACTACCCGGAGGAGAGCCTTCTCTGTGGCTGCTCCGACCCTCTGGAACGAACTCCCCATGGAGATTCGAACCCTCACCACCCTCCAGGCCTTCCGCAAAGCCCTTAAAACCTGGCTGTTCCAACAGGCCTGGGGCTAAAGAGCTGTTGCCCCCGTCTCGAATGGTATGACTGTTGTGTGTTTTTAAACTATGCATTGTTATGTTTCGCTTTTTAATTTTTTGCCTGTACCCCCCTTCCCTGATTTGAATTGTGAGCCGTCCTGAGTCCCCTTCGGGGGAAAAGGGCGGCATATAAATATAATAAAATCCAAATCCAAATCCGATGATGATGATAATGATGCTGATGATGATGATGATGATGATGATGATGATATTCATTCAGTCATGCCTGACTCTTAGCAAGCCTCTCGACATCTTCCGATCTTGCACTACTTGAGTTTTTCTATGCTCTGGCTGGTGTCAGCTTTGATGGTGTCCAGCTTTTCCAAACATAATTGCTTTCTCCAATGAATTCCCTTGCACGACATGGCCAAAATAAGTGAGAAGTGGTTATGTGACTTTTCCTTCCAGTGACATGTCTGGTGTTTATCTATATAAACAATTTACTAAACTGAAAAAACAAAAGAAGAACATGATGGCAAGAAACACACACACATACACAAACTCACATACACAGAGAGACAGACAGACAGTCAGTTAGTCAGACAGATGAGAGAGACAGAGAGAGAGAGAGAGAGAGAGAGAGAGAGGCAGAGGCAGAGGCAGAGGCATAGAGAAAGAGACAGGAAGACATTCTAGTTTGTATTTGATCTGAGAAGATCATCTAGGACTGGAAAGAACAAAACACCCTGGCTAGATTTAAGAGTGCTTCTGGTATACTGCACAGTCCTGCAGTTTTTGTTCTCAAGCTAGATTAGTCCAGTCCTTTCTGTGAATAAGCTGTTAGCTTCAATAAAATAACTGGAGTGTCACATCAGTTTTGTCCCTGTGTATAAATATATTCATGCCATCTGTCTTACCGTCTCTAAAGGTAAAGAGAATTGCATCATGGGTGACTTCCAAAAGATCCCTAGTCATTCTGAACAGCTTGAGTTGTCTCACATCTTACTCAGTGGTTGCTGGAAGATGCTGTTACTCCCCTCTGTTTTCCATTAAAATCATTTAAAATTCCCTCTAATGGCATATCAGAAGCAAAAGAAATAAAAAATAATGAAAACATCCTGGTTGCACACTCTCCTTCCCACTCATATAATTTTGGTTTACTCTTTTTAGAGAAATGCACTCTTCCCCATATGTTCCATGTCCCAAGGTCTCAATGTCATCTTTAATTAGAAATAGGAAGCCAATGTTTTGTTTGGGAAGGACTTTTTATAAGAATATGCTATTGTTCCTGCTTTTCAGGCTCCCATTAGACAAATGCTTCTAGGAGTTGGTGTCAAAATAATGCTACAATCATATAACAGCTAATGAATATGAAATACCCAATTAAAAGCCATTCCTTTTTGTGGGAGATGGTATGTGATGTTCTTGTGGATCGAAACTTTAATAGTTTGAATATAAGCATGATTAAGATACAGAATCTGTGGCTGTCACCAAGTTCAGTGGAAACATATCTGCAAAAAATAATGTGTAATCAAGGAAAAAAATAATACTAAATTAGTTAAAAAAATTACAAAAATGTACTAAATTTGTTAAGAACTATTACTCTAATAGTTATTATTAACTATTAACTAATATTGGGATGCGGTGGCTCAGTGGCTAAGATACTGAGCTTGTTGATCAGAAAGTTTGGCAGTTCGGCAGTTCGAAACCCTAGAACAGCATAACGGAGTGAACTTCTGTGACTTGTCCCAGCTTCAGCCAACCTAGCAGATCAAAAGCACATAAAAATGCAAGTAGAAAAATAGCAACCACCTTTGGTGGGAAGGTAACAACATTTGTGCACCGTCAGTATTTAGTCATGCCGGCCACATTACCACGGAGATGTCTTTAGACAGCGCTGGCTCTTTGGCTTTGAAATGGAGATGAGCACCGTCCCCTAGAATCGGAAATGATTAGCACAGATGTGTGAGGGGAACCTTTACCTTTACTTTATTACTCTAACAGTTTGTTTAGTTTTAGTTGTTTATTTAATTCTACTTTGTCCTTAATTGCACATTTTTATTTACTTTTCCTACAGATATATGTTTCCTAGGTGGACCTTGGTTTGACCCAGAAGAATGGTTATCCCTGATTTTTAAAAAAGCATAAGGAAACTTCTTCCAATAGTTATGTGTCAGGGAAAACAAACGATACATTTCAGTTGGTTCTCTCAGTTTCTGCCTGTTGGATAGACCAGACCAACCCTAAAAAGAATAATAAGAATATGAAATGTAGATGTTGTTTACTTGATAGCAGAATAAATAAAAACAGAATTAACTTAAAATTAACCAAACAATACAAGATATATAGGGACATCCTATGACAGTGATAGGCTCTTATTTAACAAGTTTTATAGTTAAACCACAAGTCCCTATGGCAATAGAAATTAAGTAGAAATTGTAGAAATTCAGTTGAATAATTGGCTTGCGGAAAGATTATGCTTATCTTGTCTTTGTCTGATTTACCAGGATAACTTAGCAACAAGAAGATTTATTTTCAAAGTACTGCATGCATCTGTGTGTTGGCTTTATCCCGGTTGAGGCTAGATATGGGTATAGGATTGCCTGCAGGAAACAATGCTACTCTGATGGTTTGTGATCCAAATTCCTGATTTTGGAGACTGTTGAATCTTATAGTCCTAACAGCTAGAAGGTTGCTTTCTTTACCTTGTTCTCACTGTACGTTTATTAATCAGGAGTTTTATTTAAGTCTTCCATCAAACATGCTAAGTTTAAACAGTTGGACTCATGTAAAAGGTTTATATCATGATGCCAGAAATTACTGCATTACTTACTTACTGAATCTGTGCATACTTTTTGGAAAGTAGCTCAAATTAAACAAAGGTGATGGTGTTTCATTGATATAAAACTTGAGGAATGATTACTATGAGGTCCTTGATACTCTCTGAGCTTGGTTGTTTTCTTGCAGATGTTTCACTACCCAATTAGATAATTTCATCAATTACATATCTTACATACAATAAAATATAGACTTGCTCTGTGATGGTTGGTGAGAGTGTTCTTGGTGGTTCTTTGATTATGGTGTTGTTTACTACTATCTGACTTTTTTTTTTTTAAATATATTTTATTCATTTTCACATTCCATTTTACAATCACTTATATACAGAGTATTTGCTATAAGAAGAAAAAAAAATAAAAAAAATAAAAAAATAAAATAAAAAGAAAATACAACTCATCATTCACAACCCCACCTGACACTTCCATCCTCCATACACCCCATCTACCCCCTCCAACTTTCCTTTCCTCCCTCTAACGCTCCCCTCCTACTTCCCTTTCCCCTCAAACCTTCCTTCTCCCCTTACTCCCAACACACCCTCCTTGCATTCCCCTTACTCCTTCCTTACTCCTCCCTCCTCTTTCCCTCTACCTCCCTCCTTGGTGTATTCCTTTATTCAAGTGTTGTTTATTATAATCTGATAAAAAGTAAAATAAACCAAGGAAAAAAATTTTTTTAAAGAAAGAAAAGAGTAAAAAAAAAAAGGAGAAAAAAAAGAACAACCGTATATAAGTGCATTCTTGTTCTTATTGAGACTATGTTAACACCCACCCACCCACCCCCAAAAAATCCCCATCCCTACTCCTCCCGACTTCCCAGGGCCCACACCTGGCACTGCCTTCTATCTAAAGTATCTTATATTCATATGGATTAAAAATAAAAATAATATATTAAAGGAAAAAAAAAAAACCAAAAAAAAAAGAGAGAAAAGGACAAAGAAAAAAAGAAAAAAAAAGAAACTCTTTGTGTTAAGCTCAGCCCCCCATCTTTATCTATGCTTAAATAGTGTAAATCATTCTATCTATATTTTATTCTCGTCTCTTGCTTCTTTGTTATTTACCCCGACCTCCTGTAGACTCTCCCGTTCCTCTTCCTTAACCTTGTATTCAGATAAACATTTATCCAAATTTGTAAAATAATTTCACCAAGCTTTCCCTTCTAATAAAAATTAGATAGCATAGATCATTCCACATATTCAAATAATACTTTCAACAAAAATCCGTTTACCTTCCGTTTTAAAATTATCTCATCCAGCTTTCCCTTCTAACAGAATTTAAACAACATAAATCATTCTGCATTCATTTTACATATATACATTCAGTATCACCCCACCAATATACGTAAATCATTCCGCATACATTTTACCCTCATCCCTTGCTTCTCTAATATTTGCCACTATCAAATTTATGCAAGCATTAGTTTAAAATCTAGCTCAAAATAATTAGTTTCAACAAGAATCAGTTTACCTTCTATTTTAAAATAATCTCTTCAAACTTTCCCTTCTAACAAGATTTAAACAGCATAAATCATTCTGCATGCATTTTACATATATACATTCAGTATCACCCCACCAATAAGTTCCCCTTTTTCTGCCGGAGAGAGGTCGCAAACCCCCATTCAATCCACAACTTTGGTGAATATTTTAGAATGTCTAAATCCTCAAACTCCGCTTTTCTGCTTCTCCGAGGGAGGGGGAGCTACCTCCTCCATCTTGCAGCCATGTGGTCTGTTGCTTGCCTTCTCCTTCGGCTTGTCTCTCCTCTTTTCCAAGTGAATCAGGAAGTCCCGCCTTCAAAGTCTTGTAATAGAAATCTCGAGCCTCCGAAACAGAATTAAGATGAAGTTTTTGATTCTCAAATGTGACCGTAATACCGGCTGGGGCCTCCCATCTATATTGAATCTGTTGACTTCTAAGCTCTTTAGTTAAGAAGGTATAGTCCCTTCTTGCCTTTAACATCTGGAAAGGTATTTCTTTGAAGACAATCAAGTTCTGGCCATCAATTCTCAAACTATTATTGTAAAATTTTTGCACGATCGCGTTTCTGGATTCTTTTGTGGAGAAATATATAATTATGTCCCTCGGGAGCTGTCGCTGTTCCGCTACCAACGAATTCTGGCGATAGATTTTCCGAATCTGCCAATCAAGGTTAAGTCCCGGGCTTCCCACCGCATGGCTGAGGGCTTCAACAAAGGTCTGTTTCAAATTCTCTCGCTCCTTTTCGCGGAATCCTCTGACTCTTATTGCGAATGCCTTCTTATTAAAGTTTATCATAACGAGCTGTTCCTGAGTGTCTCTAATTTTTTGTTGTAAAATTTGAATATTAGTAGTCAAATTAGAATTAGCCTCCTCCAAACTTTCCAATTTATTCTCTATTTCAGCGGTATAATCTGACAGGGCAGACACGGCTGCAAACGTATTCGCCTTCATTTGGTCAGTTTTAGACTTTAAATCACCATATAGCTCGAATACAAATTCCTTAATTTCTTGTTTAAAATCATTAAAGATTTGAAAAAAAAATTCCTGTGTTAAGAATTCTCCAGTAGAGGGCGTAGGAGACAAGGGCTGCGATTCCAGTATAGATTCTTTAGATTCCTTCACAGATTCTTTAGGCACATTTGTAGAGAGACGCTTCGATTTTGACCTGGGTGCCATTATAAATCAACAAATAAACAGTGCTTTCGCTCCCCTCTGTTTCCAAAAAAAACAAAAAAAAATTATTTTGTTAAGGAGCGGTCTGCAGGAAGGTAAAACCGGCTACGTACATCCCCTATCCGTCACCAACGGAGAGAAATTGCCATTTTGAAGTCCGTTTAAACAAAGAAGCCTCTAAGACGAATGGTGCTGGTATTTAAGATAGTAATAAAAGCATAAATCTCACAGGAGTGGGACCCGCCCGTATTAATCCTAGCTTTAAACAACTTTGCTTTGTCCTGGGGGGGGGGGTCGCCTGTCTGGGGCTGCAAAAAAAGGCAGCTGAGAAGAACTGGCTGGAGATAAAAGCTCCGCTCACGCTGGATCTAATCTCTGTCCACAGCCAAAAAAAAAGGAGAAAGGCTGTGAATTACGAATAGACCCTAGCACACAGAGCTACTTCCTGCCCCTTTCTTAGCCAAAAAGGGGTGATATCTATGATCTTAATTAGATATACAGACCAGATCTCTGAGAGGAGCTCGGTTGAACTCTCCTCGGCAACAGGCTCCGCCCCCCCCGGATCTCTACTACTATCTGACTTGATAGTTCATTGATTGGGGCATTGTTTACTGCTTGATAGTTGGTCTAGTATTATTCTCTGCTTATCTGGATGTTGACTGCTCTTTTGTTTCCTTTTTAGCTTCTTGGTTTTCTTTTTTGAATGGTATGTAGATATTGTTTATCTCTTTATGCTTGTTGATGGCTGATTTGTTTGAGTGTCAGACAAAGTACTGAGTAGAGTGTTTTAAGATCCCAAAGGAAAAGTGAGCAAAAAAAGAGATGAATCTGCCTGATGATGCAGCCTGAAAGATGGGTTAAAATTTGTCTACCAAAACAAATCAATCTGTTTTGTTATTAGGGAAGATTTATTTCAAAGCATATTTTTTTCTTCACATTTTTATAATGACAAAACTCAGTAAAGCGAGAGAGAATTCCTTTTTTAAGCCTTGTCATGCTGCTTGCTCAACCACACTAATTCTGAAGGAATTTCACTCTTGATTTCAAATAAAGCAGACTTGGCCTCTGCCTTTTCTGACGTGGTTGCTTTCCTTCATGAACCATAGGTTGCTGACAATATCTGGAAAGATTTTATCATTTTCCTGGGATTGTCAGGCCTTTTCAAAGTTATGAATCTCTCAAGGGCTGAAATCCAGTGCAATTTTTTCCCTTTATTTCCTTTGTCATCTTCTGCAGCTTCATTCAATCACAAGGTGGTAGTTATCTAGAAAATTGCTGTTGCCACCTCAAATTATTGTCTTTTTTTCCCCAGGGGTTGTGGATTTAATGCCCTTAGAGTAATAACTTTAGGATAACAGCTGTTCTAGTCAGATAGTGACCTGAGTAAAATTATTGCATTATTGAGCATCAACAAAAGACACTTTGGTCTTCTGGTTTCAACGTAAAACACAGAAACTTCCAGGAGTCAAGGAAGAATAAAAAGGCATTAGTGCAAAAGAGATACATGCCATGTCTTTGCTAAAGGTTTCTCAGAAAAAAAAAACTTGAACAAGTTTTACAAGTATAAGCCACTTGTGTATTTCATTTGTTACTCTTTAACTGCTTCTTTATTTTTCTAGGATTATTTGTGTAAAAGTGTCATAAATATAGCTTGTCAGAGATCATGAGGGAGATATGGCAACAATATTTTTTTTATGAAAGGCTTATTATTTATTATTTAAATTAATAGGTATATAATAATTTGTTATTTATAATAATAATGGCAAAAAATCCCCATCCTTGGTGATCCCAATGGTATTGCCACGTTGGGTACCATATCAAAAATTCTGGAATTTATCTTGCCCATGTGTACTGGTTGTAGAGATGGGTAGCAAGTGCTTCATGGTATTACTGCACCCATGATACCGATGCCTATAAGCCTATAATGCGGGAGGAGCCTATTAAACTAGCATTGAATATAAGAGGATGTTTATACTTGGATTTAATATCAATGCTGCATATGTTTTTACTAGTCAACTTTCCTAAAACATAGATCCTAGGAAGTAGCGTCAACAAAGAAACTTTCATAGCAATTGCACAAATATTTAATTCTCTATGGATTTGGAGTAAAGAATGAGCACATACAATAGGTAAACTGCTCTGTTACTAGCCTTTTTGAATTTTTATGTCTCTGTAGCTTTTCTTGTTATAACCCCAAGCAATTTTAATCTGCAATTAAAACTATAATTGATTAATCAGGGTGACTAATAAATTAAAAAGCTGCCATTCTAATTTGAATGCATGATGCTAAAGTTGCTGCAAAAGTTGATTGTGCATACTCTTCGTATCACCGTGCCAACAAAATAATCAGGAAGCTTTGTATCAATTTTGAACTTCCAGATGTTACTGGAGAACTTCAAATAGAGTATAAGCAGAGTTGCAGATTCTTGTTATGGATCTGAATGGTGACATTTATGTGTCCTGTTGTATGAGAATTGCTCAAAACAGATGGAACTGGTTCTGTTCATCTTTCTGGTCCTAAAGAAGCAACTCATGGATTGTTTATGGGATACTGGTAGAAGTAGTAAGAAAAAAATACTTCAGAGTTACTCCTCCTTTCTCCAATAACAGGCCAGGATAATAGATCCCTTTGCATTACTTTTTGCAGAGGAAAAAGTGGGCAAAGATCCTAATTCCTAGAGCTGTGATGGCGAACCTATGGCATGTAGAAGTGGCACACAAAGCCATCTCTCCAGGCATGCTAGCCCTTGCCTATTGCTCTTTTAGATTTTGGTGCGTGCGTGCGTGCCGGCCAGCTGGTCTTTGTGTGCACATGTGCACCAGAAATTCAAAGACCAGGTGACCGGTGCACATGTGCACATAGAAACCAGAAGCTAGCGCGTTCTGGGGAACTGCTCTTCCGGTTTCTGGCACTTCTGTACATGCACACCAGGGAGCTGCTTTTCTGGTTTCCAGTGCCCTCCCCCCTGTGCGCGTGCTTCCATTTCAGCACTCGCTGCTAAAAAGATTCACCAACACTGTCCTAGAGCATCTTTCCTGTCAGTTTGGTGGTCTCAGTACATCTTGTTAGTCCACAGTATTTTTGTAAGAAAAGGGTGCACTGATAAAATAATGCTTTCAAAACATTGGTAAGGATTCCAGAAGTGATCAATGTTGAATTTTACACAAATCGTTTTTGTACCAACACCTCAATTAAGGTTTCTGGGGGCTAAAATAATGTTTCATCTCTCTTTGCCTACATAACAGTTCCTGCATATTTCTGCAAAGGTCACCTGCCTTACTCTCTACAGTGAATATGAGTTCTCAACTATTAGTTGAAGAAGTCTGGGGTAGAGGCAGTGTGAGGCTTGTCTATGCTATGAACAATAATTGGATGACAAGAGTAATTATCTACTCAACAGCCTTCTTAATCTATCCAGCACATTGCCTTGTTTTTGATTTAAAACTAAGATGGAAATTGGAAAAAAAATGTCAAGTGTTTTTGCCACACTTCTAAAATAAGATGTAATGGGCAAGTAGCTTAAGTTTCTGATATAGAAGTTAGAATGAGATGTGCATTGGGAAGAAACCAGCAAATCAAGGTATATTTAATTTCAGAAAGAAAATAGCCTAGCTATAGTTTGAAAAGTGTCAAAAGGTGTCATACATCTCTTGTCAACTGCCATGTAGACCTCTCTGCCAGAAATCTCCAATAATGGACTCAGCAGGACTGTCTAGTTATGGCAGGATGGCTCTATGTGGCCAGTTGGCCAGTTTCTCGTGTGAAATTCAAAAATATCTTACTCCATGTGTTTTTCTTTTATCTTAATTGTAATCTAACTTCCCTGGTAGGTTTGGCTTTACATAGATAGCTCTGAAATAACATCACTAACAATAAAAAAATGTTGTGTCTAAAAACTGGGCTGTGGTGCAATGAATTCCAAGTCGTTTAAATAATATATACAGATTACATCAGTGTTCCACATACCATAAATAGTTCAAAGCTTAAGTTTTACATAGATGATGAGATCATTATGTCGAGGTCAAACTACTTCCCATGGCTCCTAATCAACCTTTCTTTCCAAATCAGTTTCAACCTTACTCTTAAATCAGCTCTAAGATGCTGCTTGGTTAAGGCTGGCTGCTGCAAAGCTTTGTTGCAGCTATTGTGAATGCAGAACCATAATCCAATAAATAGCTATGTAGCATGAGGCATACTAATAAATAGGATTATTTCATTTAGTCAATCTACTCTTTTCTTCCCTGAAATAAGAATGTTTTCCATAGAGTACTTAGCCTTCAGTAAAGCATTCTCAGAGGATAAAGCAAAGATCAGGAACTCATTAGCCCAAACTTAAGGAAGAAAGGTCATGAGGACTGTTTTGTAGAAACTCAGAGGAGGGGAAAGAGATTGACATCTGACTCCAACTTAGAAAATGAGATTGCACTTAGCCTGCAGGAGTGTAGATATCTAAGGATACACAATTACAGATCTGGCACACAAAGAAGTACTAGATTGCAAGTTGGAATTCCTTGAGAATAGCAGTCTGAAAAAGACAGCAGTTAAATCAATTGCCCGGAGCATGAAATCTTTAGTTTGTGGCTGGAATACTAGCTCTATTACACTGATTGTTTTAGGCCAGGTGTATGATGCTCAATGTTGATCTAGGTTTAGAGTTAGTTGTTTTTCTTCACCAGATGCTTGGATGTTGGTGTTAAAACCCTACCTGGTTAGGTGACTATAAGCCTCTGTTAAGGTTAACAGAGATGTGATGTGCTGAAGAAAAGATGACCTCTAGAATAATAATTTTATTTTGGCTTCCATCTAGACCATCAAAAAAGATTTGCACCTGGGATTGTTGCCATATGCTTTAGACCATAAAAAAATTATTTGCAGCAAGACATAATTTTCTCTTACACATACTACTGATATGGTGGATAGTCTTTATACAGAATGTGTTTTGTCCAAGCACACGGGAACTTTTTTTTAATCACTTTATACCACACTAGTGAAATGCTCTGCACAGTGCTGGTCACTATGATACAAAAAAGACGTTGAGACCCTAGATAATGTGCAGAGAAGAGAAACAAAGGGATCATCGTTTCTTATAAGGGGCCTGGAGGCTAAATCATATAATGAACCATCAGGGGAGTTAGGTATGTGCAACCTATCAAAAAGAAAGTTTAAGGGGACTGTCTTCCAGTTCTTGAGGGGCTGTAACAGAGAAGAGTGGAGTTGACTTATTTTCCTGTGCACTGCCTTGAGAGTCCAAGCAATGGGTTAAATTAGTCTGATTGCCTTAGGACTGAGGAATCCTTTTCCTTGGCCACGCCTCCTGGTGTTACTTAGTGCCATATTTTTTCCTCAGTCGGGCACATTTAGGGACTGTTTGTATGAGCTCCAGCTACTAATTTAGTTCAAGCTTGGACTCTCCATTCTCCTTAATTTTTCTTTTTCCTTGCTTCTATGATTTTTTTCCTTCTAGTTAGAATTGAGATTTATTCTTGTTTTTTTCCATTTAATTTGTGTTTGTCGGCTTCCTGAGAGGCTTGGAGGTAGGCGTGGAAGTGGGGGGTGCTCTGCTCACCGCACCACTTCAGGATGGCAGCGGGGAACTGCCGGAACACTTTTAAAAGCACGGCAGGGCAGCAAGGCTTCTGGCGGCTGCCAGAAGTGAGCGCTTTAATTAAATTTGCTTTCGGGAAGGTGCAGCTGGCTGCAGAGAGGTGTGTGGCTGGTCTAAGACTTGCAGCCGCCATTTTCTCTGTCTTCTCACCCTCGCACCGGAGCGGTGGCCATTTTGAAAGGGCTTTCTTTTGTGCAGTTTTTCCAACAGCTCCCAAATGCTCAACCATGCTTTGCAGATAGCTGCAGGGTGGTCAGCTGGCCCTTTTCGGTCTCCGGCAGGGCCACTGCCACCCCCAAAAATCCTAAAGGTGGCGCTGATGTCTTGGCCACTTGGTGGTCATAAATTGGCACGGGGGGATTGTGCCTCTAACTTCAGTGACCTCCTCTGCCTTATCTGCTTGGTCTTGCAGCCACAGCTGCATATCCATTATCACACTTCCTGTTTAATTGGCTGGCATTCCATTGGACTCCTTTCAGAGCCCCAGCCTTCTCTACTTGGAATTCTCTAATTGACTGTTTCCAGATTCATCACTATCTGCCTGTCAACTGTTCCAGTGTCAGCCACCAGAGTCTCCTTCACCACCTGGTTCCACCTGTCTTGGTCCACTTGGCTGAAGATTGTGCTTCCAAGCCATGGAGCAGTCTGGACCATCTGCCTCCCTTGATGGTAGACCAGGACCCTCCCAGGCCCCTAGCCAGGGACGAACCTCCGGCAAGGGCAAGTGGGCAAGGAAGAGCAGGGTGGCCAGTCAGGATAGTCATCCCTACAAAGCACCATCCGCGGCGGCAGATCTGGAAAGGAATGGAACTTCAAATAAAAGTTGCATCTTCTGTCAGGATCCATGTTTCGAATGCCAAAAGAGTATTCTTATTTTGTTTTCTATTCAAATGCTTTAATGGAACTAAAAGTGCTTTGCAGACAAAATCCATATTACCAAAACCAATTGAATTTACAATTTGTTTTTATTACCACTAAAGGAGCACTAATTCAAGCTTGGTATGCAATATAATGGCATACAATAACAATAATCTTGGTTTTTATGTCTTTAAGCATGTTGAAAGCAAAGGCTTTGTTGCAAAATATAGTGCCCAAATGTCATTATAACCTGAAACTATGGCTGACAGTCACAATTTTTCTTTTGGTTGATGATCTTCTGCTGTTTCTTAACCCAAAGTTCTCTTCCTTTCTTTTCTCCCTGTTATCGCAAACCCAGCAGGCATTTTCTCCTCTACAACAGTGTTCCATCATTTCCTAAAATGTGTTTTGAGATCTTAGGATATTAAGGACCACTCTTTTTATGGAAGTGGGTTGGTCAAAGATTCCAATTTGTCTCATGCAGAAAAATTCATTCATATAATTGGTTACCAGTTCTCATTTAATTTGAAAAAGAAAATTAGTTTTTGGAATTTATTTCAGAAGAAATAACCAAGAAATTCTTCATAGGTGGGCTGTGGTTTGTTGCACTTCCCTAGATACAAAATAGTGGAGTAATGTGTGTGCAAACATTCTCTTTTGTACAGTCATATCTGCAATGATATACCATATTCCTGGGCTCCCAGGATATAATTAAATACCAATTGAAACTTTAGGAAAGAACTTTGTCTCAGATTTTTCAGATTGGGAAAACAAGCAATGAATTAATATGCAATATTAATGGTTGCTGAGAAATGGAAACAAATGCAGCAGAAAACCTCTACAGAAGAAGTAGCAACTTAATCATGTCCAACTCTAAACTCCTAGACCTCTAACTGCATCTAGCCCCAAAGAGCCCATTTTTGTCCCCTTTAACTTCTCAAATTGTATTGCTGAAATTCAGCCCAGATCACTAAATCAAAGAAGGGTAATTTCCAAGGATTTTTAGCAGCAAAGGAAGTTAACTGAAATTGGAATGGGCCAACTTGCCCGTGGGCCAACTTGCCACGAGACAGCTCATCTCAGCCAACTCGCCATGGGACAATTTGCCATGAGATAATCTATGCAGAATAACTCAATCTGATAAATGTCATCTGCCACAATTTATTTAATATTATTTCCATTGAATGCAAATAATGTCAAAGAAACAGTGATGGATAACGTTTTTTGCGTTGAGTTATCCCATGTGGAATTGTCCAGGGTGAGTTGTCCCACAGCAAGTTGGTTGTGATGAGTTGTCCCATGGAGAATTGGTCACAGTGAGGTGCGGAGAGTTGGCTGTGATGAAATGGCTGCGGAGAGTTAGTCATGGGGAGATTGCCATGGGGGGATGTCCATGACAAGTTGGCCACAGTGAGTTGTCCTAGACCCAGGTGAAATAGACCTTTACACAGCAACTGTGCTAAGTGGCTTAGATTTACCTACATAGAGCATTGCACATCATAGCCTCCTTGTCATTTCATATATGAATTGCATAAATGGAATGAAATGTGGGTAGAATTTGGGGGAGATTGTGGAGTAGTTCTATCAAACATATCATTCTCAAAGTTCTCAAAGGTCTCAAAGTTTTGGCAGTCCCTGAATTAATCCATGCAGTAAAGAAAAAAAGCAGGGGGCAACTTCATGCATTCAAAAATTAAACAAAGCGTGTTTGTTGTCCAGTGTGGAATTTGAGAGATAGGTTTTTGAAACGGAACAATCAAAATTCTCATTCTTTCTACAGGGAAGGCTGAACAATGTAGTGTGAAAGACCAGAATCTTGAGAGACATTTAGATGCAGAAAATTTTGGAAGCATTTCCAGGCGTTCCTAATGTGAGAGCTGTAGGGAAGTACTGTACATTGATTCATTCTTTCTCTTTTTAACTGAAGTTGAGGCATGTTTCCAAGGGACAGTGGAAAAACACCATGATTGAGAATTGGCTTTACTCACAGTACTGTCCCTTTCAACCTGATTGATTCTTTGTGTGCAGAAAAAATAAATCTGTACAGACTTAAGAAGCTGCCCTTTCCCTTCCCTTCCCCTCCCCTCCCTTCCCGCTTCTTACATTTACTTCCCTTCTCTTCCTTCTTCATCCCTACTTTTCTCTTCCTTTCAGAATTATTTACATGTTTCTTCCTCAGTTGAAAATTAACATATTCCATCAGCACAGCAAACCCAGTGGAAATATAATTTCCCACCTTGAAGGCAGAGACTCCATAAAATCACATATGCTTATCATTCAGAACCAGAAGAAAAATATAGTTGCTTCAACGGTATTAATAAAAATTGACATGGGGAATCTTTCCCCACGTGACAAAATAGGATATGTTTATATACAACCTTTGTTTTTTTTCTTCTGTTTATTTCATTTTATTTTTTTACAGAAGAGGGAATTAACATAACGTGAGTGCTTGGCTTGTACCAGATTTGCAAACAGGTCATAAATAGGTTATTGGATGTTAATAAGTTGGATAAATAGGGGGAAAGACCCAGAATTAGTCTTCCTCAGTGAAACCCATTATCCCAGGAACAATAGTGAATTTTTGGAACCTGCAGCTATTATGAAATAACTCTAAGGCAAAGATCACAGTAAATTTGCAAAATAACTGGGTAGAAAAAATGTCAATCAAAGTGAGTGAGAAGTGGATGCAATTTATAATCCCCGCCCATTGGGGTTAAGCGGGGGGGTCTTTTATTTATTATGTAGCCTGTTGTATTTCCATATTTCAAGGTCTTAGGGTTATTTTTTATCAATATTGTAGAACATTTAGGCACAGCAATGCTGTAAGATATGACTAGTATGTATGCATAGGCATACAACTGTGCATTTATTTATTCATGGGATTAAATTTTATTGTCTGGGTAATTTGTGTGTGTGTGTGTGTGTGTGTTTTTGGCATTGCATCTGTATTGACTACTGGTAACTGCCTGGATAAGTCCCTTCCATTTTTATTGGTAAAGTTTTTCAGAAGTAGTTCACTATTACCATCTTCTTCTTAGGGCTGAGAAGACTGACTGCCCCCAAATCATTCAGTTGGCTTTGTGCATAAAACAGGACTAGAACTCTCTCTCTCTCTCTATTTCTAGACTGGTACATTGACCACTACACCAAACTGGCTCTATGTCTAGTTACTATGGTGTCAAAATTGTAACTTAAAGATAAAGTTTGTGTATATGTCAGATTCTTTCCCAAGTATATGATAACGTCTTGCTTGTCAATGACTTCTTCAGCTTCAACCACAATAATATATGGGCAAACAATCGATACAAACTTGATTGCAGAAAATATGACTTCAGCAACAGAGTGGTCAACACCTGGAATGCTCTACCTGACTCCGTTGTTACAGCCTCAAACCCCTACAGCTTCGACCTTAAACTGTCTACTGGGAACCTGACCCCATTCTTAAGAGGTCCATAAAGGGTATGTGCATAAGCGCACCAGCGTGCCTGCCGTCCCTGTCTTACTGACCCCATTTATCTGTATTTACTTTCTTTGTTCATGTTTATGTCCATACCTATACTTGTTATCTTGTACATGTTTGACAAAGAAACAAATAAATAATATTCAGGGAAACTTAATGGTAAGGTTGTTGCCACTAGCAGTTTATGTATATTTATACATACAATTAGATAACAGATAAAAATCCACATCCACAACTAAGATAACAGTGGCTTTAGTTGCTAAGACAACTTTCAGTATTTGAAAGGGTATATTTCCTTATAGATATAATTTCTGGAAGGACACATGTGGCAGGATTAAGCCTCTATCTTTCTCTTGTCTCTTCTCTATATATTTCACTACCACTCAAGTTAATTTCTATTTTTCTTTCTTCAAAATCTCAAGAAACACACACAAGCTCAAAGGTTAACTGCAAAATGTGGCCCTTAAATGTCCCTGCCCCCCCCCCCCAATACAATAGCTTATATGTACATCTCTTTGCAGGTCTCTAATTTGTCATCTTCCCAGTAAGGGGGGGGGGGAGAGACTTTTACTGGATACAAATGTTGTAACATGCCTTTTTGACTTATTTTATAAAATATGGGAAAATGCAATTGCACAGGTTTGAAGGTGTTATATTTAACCGATCCAAGAATTTTAAGATGAAAAGGAAAGGAGATTAAAAAAGGTTTCAAATCTCTCATCAATAATTATCAAATGGACCAGATTAGACATGCATATTAGTGTTCACAGTATTTCCTCACTAAATGAGAAATTTTAAAAATGTAATGTTCATTTATATCAAAAATGATAATGCTAATTTTACATTAAACGGTGTCCTCATATTTCCTTCTTTCGCTTTCTGTTATGCATTTTCTTCTTCCTTGTAATGCATATCTAGTTGCCTAAGTTGCAATTTCTGGAGGAATAAAAATAGCTGGCAGGCCTACAATGGTTGCCGGTTGTTTTTCAGGTGCGATTCAAGGTACTAATTATGACCTTTAAAGTGCTCCATGGCTTAGGCCCAGGGTACCTGCGAGACCACCTACTGCCACCAGTAGCCTCCCACCGCCCAGTGCGATCCCACAGAGTTGGCCTCCTCAGGGTAGTCGGCCAGTCCTTCCGATGCGCCCTAAAAAGTTGGCTTTTCCAGCAAGCCGGCCTGGCCTGAACAGAATAAAATAAACAATTAATTTAATTGTTAATTTTAATCTAATTTTTAAAATTGTATTTTTAATTGGGTTTGTTTTTGGATACTTTATTTAATTTCCTTTTTAACTTTTGTAATATGTGTTTTTTTTTAATGTTGTATGCCGCCCTGAGTCCTTTGGGAGAAGGGCGGCATATAAATCCAATAAACAAACAAACAAGAGTGTACAAGAATTTAAGGGACTCAGGGGGCTATTACTTGGAACCATGACACATAATTAATAAATTGCTTTTCCAAAGTTTATTAAAGCACTTTAGCCACAACAACCAGTGACCAATCATACATTTTCTGCCTTCTCATTCACCTCATGGTAGTTGCTACAAGAAGGTGAAGATAACTTTTGGGGTGACAGTAAATGTTCCTATGGATACAATCCGTTTGGATACAATACTATAGATACAATCTGCTTATTTAGATTACCCTTCTAAATAAATGCCCCATATTAGTGGAAATGACAGTAAACCAGTGAATTGCAACCAATTCATTCTCAACCAATTTACCATGTAGATTTTATTTGATGCATTTGAAATGTCAGAGATAATTCAGTTGAATTTAGAGAAAAGGTACCTTGCACAAGTGATTCGATAGTTGAATTGATTTGCATCTAGCAAAGTGTGTGCTGTTCCGTATGTGGTATTTAGATGGGCTCCAGCATGAGTGTGAAAGCTCAGAAGACAAAACCTCAGTTCCTGGTGACTGACCCAGATTGGATCCTGAAACATTATCCTGGGACACATAGATTCACCTTCATGCATGATTTGAATCTATTTGATCTCATCCTTCAAATGAATCTGACTGTATACACAGATGATTTGATTAGCAGATCCAATTGAAGCACCTCCAAATTGAATCTCTTTATACGTATGCATTTATTACATATTTATTTGCAATAGCATTCTGTTATGACCCCCCTCCTCTGTGCAGTAATGAAAGCCGAGACACGCTTAATGAGAATGTCTTTTAGTGGCAAGTCCAGACTCTCGGTGGCTGAAAGCCAAATAAACAAATAGATAAGGACTTTGGCAGCAAGTCCGACAAACCTTGGCAGCAATGCAAACAAACTCTGGCAGCAATCCAGC
Source organism: Thamnophis elegans (assembly GCF_009769535.1). Taxonomy (NCBI): domain Eukaryota; kingdom Metazoa; phylum Chordata; class Lepidosauria; order Squamata; family Natricidae; genus Thamnophis; species Thamnophis elegans. Next base: position 32,646,188 of record NC_045554.1, read on the forward strand.
CTGCCAAGTTCGTTTCTCTTTAGTCCAAGCATTGACTTCTGCAAGAAGGGCGTGGCACAAGCAGTCTCTTTTATAATCTGGAGAGGAGCTTAATGACCATCAGCTGAGCGTAATTACCTCCTCTATTTACATAGTTGTTCTTGACGCCGAGTAGCCCTTTGACGGCGTGCATCCTGGAACAACACTGTTGATTTCTGGATCACTCTCTCTTGTCTCCTCCCCACTGATCCAAGGATCAGGTGCCATCTGGTGGCCAATCAGTCTCTCTGTGCCCTGCTCAGAGTCGGAACCCTGTCCAGGGTCCTCCTCATCCTCCAGGGCCAACTCATAGGGCCCCTCGCTGTCAGAGTCTGGTGGCAGCTCCAACGGCTCCTGCCGGGCCACAACACACCCAATTAGCTTGTGTAATTCCAAGTAGCTTTAAGTGAAAATTGTAATACAAAGGAGGAAGTATTGTATCAGAGATGTATAACTCAGCACATCTTTTTTTAAACTTTTTAACTTATTCAACTAATCCAGTTCAATTCCATGATGTCTGAATCAATTCAGTTCAAATTTTCAAATTGGATCTGATTCTTTCTGAGTTATTACATTGCATGTGTGCATGTTGAGAAAGCTTCCGATTCAGTCTGAATAAATTCAAAGAACTCAGTGTAGTTCAGTGAATCAAATGGATCTGTCTGTTTAATTGATATTATTGTACAATTCCATCTGAATTCATGTGGAGTATTAGACACTCGTACTGACTTAATTTTTAGAATGATTTATTTTCTGAACATTTTACCCCATGAAACTGTATATTTGCAGGCATATAACAAGTACAATATTTTTTCTTGGATTGCCTCTCATGTGTCAACCAAAATCTAAAGTTAAATGAAATGCTGACATGCTGAGTCTTCACAGTTTTATTTCAAAATACTATATTACTGCCCTATTTTCCCTCTTTTACTTTGATTTTTAAATGCAAGTTTTGAACTAACCGTTGCTTTATGAAAATCCGTTAGATTTGTACATCAGATCAGAACACCTGTTTCAAAGATAAATATATTTAAATATCAACCTTTCCCTCTTGATTGGTTTTTATAGAACAGAACTACACTACTGATTAGGAATTGGCATTTAGGTTCCATGACCTTCCAAACAACAACTACAGTATAGGTAATATTCTGTAACACTTGTTTCCACCCCCAGATCATTTAGCTAAAAGGGCACGTTCAAGTGTATTGCTGTAGGGTATTTATTTTTTCTTCTATTTGCATCATTCCTCAATTTCTGGAATATCATAGGAAAAAGAAAACAAAGTTTCTGGGTCATAGAAACCCACCTTATACCATTATTTCAGTTAGATCACTGGAATGGTTTGTTGTATGGAGTTGCATTTCTCCATTGTGTCAAGAGGAAAAGTTTCCCTTTGATTGCAATCTGACCTTTCAAACAATAGAAATGAAAACAGTGGACTAATCCTATCCCCCAAGATTTATCTGAAATCTTGCAGATGGAAATTGGTGGTCAATGATTCTATTGACTGCAACAGGATTGGACAGGAACACATCACCCACATTAGTTTTGTCCGCTGCCCAGAGTCCAGAGTTGGGCAGCCAATAAATGTAAATAATAATAACAATAACAGGAATAATTTTAGTGCAGATATCAATAGAATATGGCCTACAGAAATGTTCTATAATAGCAACGAATCATGGTAAAATAAGAAGCCATGGAATTAATATGCCAACTATCAGGAGGCATCAGGATGAAGCTTATACGTATCTGACATCTGCAGTTGGATAACATCAAGCATGGAGAAGTTGATAGTAAAGGATACATCCAAAGAATAAGAAAAATGCTAAAGAGAAAATTAGTGGAAACACTATCAAAGCCATCAATATCTGGGCCACACTTGTGATATGATACACTGCTAGAATCACTGCTTGGATATAGGCTGAAGTGGGCTGTTTGTGTCCTGACCTAGGCTTCCATAAGTAAAAAGTCCCCAAAAATGCCTTTTTATTTCAACGACTGTGAATTTTATTCATTCATAGCCCATAACGAGTCACAAATAGTTTGTAAAGAGTCCGACAGAAGTCTGCCACAGTTTTTCAGATAAGGCTGATAAGCACCGACCTTTATCTCCCTTGAAACATTGCCAAAGACCTAATTGCCAATTAGCTCTGCAAGGCCATACGGAGCACAGAGTCAATTTGGAGCTTCAGAGTTTAAACTGACCAGAACGAAAAAAGTGGCTTCCTGCAAAGGCTCACATGCCTTTGCTCCTCCTTTATGTCTTATAGGAGGGGCCAATTATCTCCAAGCCTTACTCCTGAGTCGCCCCTTTTGTCTTAACTGTTCTTGCCTTTTGGAAGCTCTGAGCATGCATGCACTGGGAACAGGCTCCCTCTGTTCCTCTACCTTGCTGATGTCTGACTCTGGAGCAGTGGTGGGTTTCAAAAAAGTTTTGAACCTACTCTGTGGGTGTGGCCTCCTTTGTGGGAGTGGCTTGCTGGCCATGTGACCTGGTGGGAGTGGCTTGCCGGCCATGTGTTTTCTTTCTTTCTCTTCCCCCCTCTCTTTCCTTCTTTTTGTCTCTCTGTCCCTTTTTCCTTTTTTTCTTTCATCTCTCTCTCACTTTTTCTTTCTTTTTTCTTTTTTCTTTATTTCTTTCCTCCTTTCTTTCTCTTTCTCTCTCTGTGTGAGTCTGTGTGTGTGTGTGTGTGTGTGTGTGTGTGTGTGTGTGAGTGGTGGGTTTCAAAATTTTTTGGAACCTCTTCTGTAGGTGTGGCCTGCTTTCTGGTGGAACCTCTTCTAACCGGTTCGGTAGATTTGATGAACCGGTTCTACCGAACGGGTGCGAACTGGTAGGAACCCACCTCTGCTCTGGAGACTCCGGAGGCAGCACATAACTCCCAGATGGCCCAGGCCTTCCCTCTGCCTCCAGCGCAGAGCTCTCATCCGAGCCTTCCCCGGACTCCAGGACTGACCCATGTTCCTCTCCAACCTCCCCACTGTCCGACTCTGCTGCCAGCTCCACCGGCTGCTGGTGGGCCACAACACTTTGTATCAAAAAACAAGAAAGCTAGTGACTATCCACAATGCTTTTCATCCCCAAAGTGATATTGATAGCTTATATTTTTTCCCTGCAGAAATGGAGGCAGAAATTTATTTTAAGTCTGTCAAAGAAGAAAAGTGTGCATTGGCTGATTACATAAAAGACAGCCAAAACCAAGCATTGATGCAAGCTAAACATTGGAACTGACTGAATGTGCAGGAAACAATACATGAATATTGAAATAAAATAATCAAGACAAGAACAGAAAGCTGGCAAGGAAAAACATTGCATGGTCAATTTCTAAAAAAATGAAATTGAGGGGGAAGGAGGATAAAAATAAAACTTGGCAATGGCTTACAACTAGAACATTAAAAAAAATGAACCGGAAGGCTTGATTTTGGCAGCTCAAGAGCAAGTTATTCAAACTAATGCAATCAAGGCCAAAACTAAAAAAAAGTCATCAAATGATTCAGAATGCAGATTGTGCAAAGTATAGATTGTATGCTCACCTCATGCATCAAGATTGCACAAACTGATTATAAACAACATTACACACTTACCAAAATGATCCACTGGAACATCTGTAAAAATAATCATATGTCTGTAATAAAAAATTGGTGAGAACATAGTTTAAAAAGTAATAAAAATGTCCAAAATCGTGGAATTTCTGAATACTAACTGATTATTAAAGGCTTGGCTCATAATATACCAGATTAACTTGGTTGACAAGAAGTAAGTGTGGATAATGGATGTGACAATAGCGGGGGATAGTAGAATAGAAGACAAAGAATTAGGGATCACAAAGTAGCAAGATCAAAAAACTGAAGTTGAGAGATTGTGGCATAAACACAATGGTGTTTCTATAGTGGTCCCAGTGATTATCAACACACTAGGTGCAATACCTACAAATCTTTGATGGCACTTAGAAAATCTGCACATTGTCAAAATTGCCACCTGTCAATTACAAAAGGGTACGCTGCTTGGATCTGCACATATATTATGCTGATACATTACAATATCCTAAGTTCTTGGGAAGAACTCATTGTGAATGAAACACCAGCTAAAGAACTGGTGGTTGTGATTTCACACTGTTGCACATATAATAAAAATAGAAATAAAATAATCATGGCAAAAGAAAGCAAAGATAGTGTCAATAGTCATAGGTGCCTTGGGTGCAATCCCAAAAGAACTGGAGCACCGCCTGAAGTCCATCAGTATTGACACATTCACCATCAGTCAATCGCAAAAGGCTGCTTTACTAGGAACAGCTGACATCCTGCAACAATATCTCTAACATGGCAAAACATCAACTTCTGCCTATCCCAGGTCCTTGGGAAGGACTTGGTAGGTAGATAAAAATGACAGTTCTAGTCTAAACATCTGGCTGACTGTAGGGCCAGCCATAATAATTCTTACACCGATGTGGTGGCTCCTCTACTTGAGGAAAGGTGTAATAATATATATAAATCATAGGTCCTATGCTAATGTAGGTATAAATTGTTACTACTGAGCTAGCAACATATTTGAGGTGCGTAAAAGAAGGAACTGTCGGAAGTGGTACTTTGATTATACATATTTTATATGTGGAAAATATCCACATATTTTTTTCTGAGATTTCATTATCGTCAAACAGAATCCCTGGAGTATTCCACTTCTATTGTTGTGCAACACCCAGAGTGACTTTTGGTGAGATGAGCAGCTAAATAAATTTGATTGATAAATAAATAGAACTCCAATGGCTTTCCGCCACAATAAACACGTTCTCATCAATTAAAAATAAGCTGTTCTGTGTACTATAGGAAACAGTGCAAAGTAGTTATCTGAAATCTTTATCCAGTTTTAGCTTGGCAGATTATTATGCCCAGTTCCAGAAAGCTTTGCCTCAACTTTTCAGGATAATGTTTTGTTTCAAAAATGTTTAAAAAGTTGTGATGTGAAACAAGAATTAACACACAAAAAGGTCATACACAAAATTCACTTTCCATGGGTTTAGATTTGTAGCTCTAATCATGTCAGATGAGATTATCAAGAGATTAGGGCAATTAAAACAAATGAATAAGGGTTTAAATGTTTATGAAAAAGCTGTTATATTGTGGAATCAGACTTTTTAATGGACTGCAGGCATTAAACAGACCTTGTATTAAACTTTGAAATTAATGGGTCACTGTATAGCATTCCAGTCTTCAGTGCTTGATAAGATTAATTCTTGCTTATATAGCAAATTCAATGGCTCATTTAATTTCATATAAATGTTTAACATTAAATTGCTTTTGGATTAAGTCTAAACTCATTATTCATTTTAATGTTTGAAAGAAGTTCCATTTTTCTTTTTTTTCTTCCTTAAATTACAAGTTTTACTATTAATTGAGGCCCTGCTTCTGCATAGCTGAAAAATACATTTTTTTATAAATTTAATAGGAGGAATAATAAAGACCTGTGTGGTAAATTTGTTTGAGGCATGCATGCATTTATGAGTCAGGAAAAAACAAAACATAATAAAAAAGAGACAACTTTTGTAATAAGTTATTAATTATTACAAAAGTTGTAATAAGTAATAAATCACGTTATCCAATGGATATTATCCTTTCCAAATGTCCTAACACTCTTCTCCCCCTCCCCAAATATTTTCCAACCTCAAGTACTACATGTGTCAGGTCCAAAAAATTCAGTTTGCATCTGGGTAAAATTAGATAAGGTTCAAAGGGGGAGGGTTGCGTGACCCGACAAATGCACGCATGACAAAAGGGCGCCGAGAAAACCGCGGCGCTAAAACCGTGATGTCATCAACGCGGCAACAACAGCGCGGCAACAACAGCGCGCCGACAGAAGCGTGATTTAAGTTAAGGTAAGGGTTAGGTTTAGGTTTAGGTTTAGGTTTAGGGTTAGGTTAGGTTAGGTTAGGTTTAGGTTTAGGGTTAGGGTTAGGTTTAGGGTTAGGGTTAGGGTTAGGGTTACAGCGTGCTTCTGTTGGCGCGCTGTTGTCGGCACGCTTCAGTGCTCATTCGTCGGCGCGCTTTAGAACTCGCGGTTTTGTCACCGCGGTTTAGTCAGGCGCGCTTTTGTCATTCGCCCTTTTGTGGGTGAACCGGAGAGTTGGACTTTGTCTTCCTGTGACTGCATAGAAACTCTAAACTGATTCCTCATTTGACTTCTCCTTCTGGCTCTGCTACTCTCTCTCTCTCTTACAACATGTGACTGACCTGTGTTGTTTTCAGATTGAACCTGACCATAAAAGATCTGTCAATTAGTGTTTGATAACCTACTAGTGAAAGGGATGTAAATCCAAGCAGAGGAGGGAAAGAACGAGGTTGGAAGGTATCTATGGAGATACTAAAAAGTTCATTTTCAAATGTACTGCTGAGTGTAAGCTTATGATTTTTCCTGCTTTTGCCTTCCTTCTAATGGATGACAATTCATTGTGCTCAGTTGCTCAATTGTTACTCTTCATTGAGAATTCTCCTCCATACTCTCTTACTATATTGGAAACACCACGTTCAACTTCAAAAAGTTGCTTGAATATAAGCAAAGAGCATGCTAACTTCACCTTCAGTGTTTTTTGAACATCTTGCAACTTGGCAAGGTAGACTCTCCTTTTCTATTGTTAAGTCTCAATAAAATTCTCTAGGGATTTGAGCATTTGGATCACTGTATGTCTAAACTTGCTTTTGCAGTTGTTTAAAAGTTTTATTTCCCTTCTGAATTTCCTTCATTGTTGAAAATGCTAGAATGTGCACTATGTGCTGGTGTTGTTGTCTTTTACATACTTTCCTATCACTCTGTAACCTCCCTGGCTGTTTCCACTTTCACTATGAAAAATGACAGGAGTGTTTTCCTGATATCTTTTCTGTGGGATTTTTGTGGAAGCATGGATAGACAAGTGCAGACTACCAGAAACACAGACTTCAGTGGAAAAGGGGATATTTATGCATACATCTTGGTCACTTATAAACTAACTAAGTGCTGGAATATCAGGTTCTTTCTCATTAGAGATTTGTGTGTGTTGACTTCTTTAAAGTAAATTTAGAAAACCATTTTTCTTTCATATAATTGAAAGAAATATAAGGCAGGATATCTGTCTGTCTGTCTGTCTGTCTGTCTGTCTGTATTAGTCAAAGGCTATATATGTATGTGAATGTGTATGTATGTGTATGAATACATATGTGTGTGTGTGCAGACACAAACATACAACCACACACACATACTCATACTATGTATACATTGTTGTCCCATGATGATGATATTATAGAAGAGTCCAGGAAGAAGGAGAAACTGGAGAGGGGCCTGAAGGAGGAAACACAAAGAATATGGAAAGTAAAGGCCAAAGTAGTACCAGTGGTGGGAGCAATTGGGACTGTGACTCCTAAGCTCCAACAGATCCCAGGAAAAAAAAACACCAGAGCTTTCTGCCCAAAAGAGTGCAGTGCTAGGAACAGCTAAGATCCTAGTCAGAACTGTCAAAGGTCTTAGGAGATTATGGGAAACCCATACAAGTCATACAGGGGTGGGTTCTGGCTGCTGCTACTACCGGTTTGCTCAGGGATGCGCTGGATGTGCGTCAGGGGTGGGCTCCTCCCGGCATTACTACCAGTTCAGCACACAATTTTTTTTTTGAACAGAACAGAAAATCAAGATGGCAGTGCCAAGCGTAGAACTGGTTTGGGCACATGTCCAGACAAGTTACTACCTACTCGTCTGAACCGGTCTGAACTGGTAGCAACCCATCTTTGGCGCACACACTTGATGCGTGCTATGTGTGCATGCACAGTACTAAAAATTGCTTCTGCACATGAGCAAAAAACAAGATGGCGGCCCCTAAGGGATCGTCAAGAGAATTGGTTTGGGGCCATGGCAGGCTGAGTTACTAATTATTCGGCCGAACTGGTCCGAACTGTTAGGAACCCATCTCTGAACTCCTAGAGATAAGAAGTTTTTTTTTAAATTTATAGTACTCACGATTGGACTCTTCCTTCTCAAAGACTTTAAACCAGGCAATCTTCTTGAATTGATGGGTACAGTTCCACTTCTTTTGAACATGTTATTGCTATTCTCATAAAATGGCAGCAATGGGAGCTTTGCCTGCACACAGAAGAGATACCTTATTAGACATAGCTTGTCAACAGCAACGAAAATCAATTTAGCAGAAAGATCCAGACATGGCAAGGCTCTTGTATGGCATAATAATGTAATCTCAATGCTATTATACTCCCTAACATTCTTAATAAGACTTCTCTCCCCCACACCCCTTTGTTCTTCCTGAGTGGCTATTTTGAGAAAAATAATCTGAATTAAAGTGAAAAGTTATTTAGAGGTAATGAGAAGGGGGCTAAAGGTAAATGAGACAATATATCTCTAGCAATTTTGTGCTTCAGATTAGATGCCTAACAGAGCAAGAAAACTGAAAGATAACTATTTCATTAAAATGAGAAGTGAGTGATCTGTCTGAAAAAGGGATTGAACAAAAAGAATCAACAGCATATAAAGTTACTATTCATCCTGATATATTAAATAAGACACCATAAACAAATAATCATGTTCTGTTCAAAACATACCCTGTGACTGGGAGATTAATAAGAGATTCACAGAAGGCTATTTGGCTTCTATAGGCTTTATTCTCAGATTGAATTGAAATGAATGAGAAAAGTAAGTTGTCTAAACAAAGTTGAGGGAACCAGATTTATGAAAAAGAATTTTCCTCCAATAAGAATCTCAGCTTCACGTTATTTAAAAAAATTCCAATCATTGGTTCCCCACAAAGTCTTAACAATAATTTTTCCCATTCTACATACATTGATTTTTTGACATTCTAAAATATTCACTCTTTTTCAATATATATATTGAGAGAGAGAGAGAGAGAGAGAGAGAGACAGAGAGAGAGAGAGAGAGACAGACAGAGAGAGAGACAGAGAGAGAGACAGAGAGAGACAGAGAGAGACAGAGACAGACGGACAGACGGACAGACAGACAGACCCAGACAGACAGACCCAGACAGACAGATGAAATTTTTGGAGTGTTTAGTGTTCTCTGAGCTTGGTTGATTGCTCACAGGCATTTAGTTGTATTACTAGGTAATATAATCAGTGCTAATATTCATGTTCATTTAATTGATGATATTACCTAGTTAGGTAATGAAAAACCTGGAAGCAAACTATCAAGCTCAGAGGACACCAAAGTGTCCACAGTTCAATCCTGTGCTACATATATTTTCTTCTATTGATAGACATAAAGATACAAATGTAGAAAACATACTGGAAAATATATTATATGTAGTCTCATTATGAACTTTTCATCGACTGCAGTCCCCGTTGAGGATTTCTTTGGTGGGAATCCAAGATTTCCTTCAGGGTAAATTGTTAAAAAAAAGTTAAATAGTTGTCTAATTGTAACTCTTAATGATAAAATTCTTCAGTTTTCAGAGTCTATAGAAAAAGAAGTTAATTGTTTATACTATTAAAATGAGGATTTAAGGAAGTCAGGGAGGTGACACAAAGACTTATCCTCACATATAGGAATAGCAATAGCGCTTAGACTTATATACCTCTTCATAGTGCTTTACAGCCTTCTGTAAGCAGTTTACAGCATCAGCCCATTGCCCCCAACAATCTGGGTCCTCGTTTTACCCACCTCGGAAGGATGGAAGGCAGAGTCAACCTTGAGCCGGTGAGATTTGAACTGCTGAAATGCTGGCAATTGGGAGTCAGTAGAAGTAGCCTGCAATACTGTTGGACTCTCTGTCATAGCATGAATCCATAACTCTGGAAAGTTGCATCCATATTCATCTGAATTATGTTCTCTTTCTTTGTGTAGCTTTGTGTAGACAGGAAGGAACATGATCGCTGTCTGTAGGACCTTTAAATAAAGACTTGCGAGATGTTAGCTACTTACTGAATGAAAAGTATATCTATGCTAAGTGACTTCAAGTCATGGAATAAACATCTAATGACCAATTTAAAAGCATGCACTTATTTTCAGTGTAGAAGTATAACAGAACTGCATCAGTGGTGGGTTCTGGCAGAGACTACTGCTGGTTTGCTCAGGGGCGTGCTGTGTGCATGCTTGCTTGATGTGTGCTGCACATGCATGTACAGTATAACTAAAATTGCTCTGCACATGCACAGAAGCAAAAACCAAGATGGCGACACCTATGGTGCCACTGGGAGAACCGGTTCAGGGGTGTGGCATGCCTGGGTCACTGCCGGTTCCAGCGACCCAGGCCGTTAAGCTACTACCTGTTCGACTGAACCAGTCTGAACCAATACCACCCACCACTGAACTGTATGCTTGACTTCCAAGTGATGACATGTGAAAACAGGCCAGTAGGAACATTTAGGAACACAATCTTTATCATCACCTTCTTTCCTCCCTAATCGAGCTTTCATCTTTTCCCTGAGTTGCCAAATTTAAATAAAAAAGAGGTATTTATGTTGTTCTTTGTAAAGTAGTAAGCATTGAATTTGTAAAGTAGTAAGCACTGCTTCCCAATGCAGTTTTTTCTGATTTTTCACTCACCTGGTGAGAAACTGCAACTCCTTTATGAAACTACATCTACAAAATGGCAAGGGAGAAGCCTTATCAAAGAAGAGATATCAAGCTGTCAATCACTCTGCTGACACATTCCACTCATGATTGAAAAACAATTCCTTTAATATAGTTTGATATTTGATAAGAATATGACAAAACCAAGTTGCTTTTCTTCCCCCTTTCATCACATACATTATGCCTTAGGGGGTTTCAAATTTGATCTAACATTTGTGTGCATTAGAGAACAGATATGCGCCAAAAAATCCTATTCAAGGGGTAAATATTTTTTTTATACAGTGGATGGAATTTGTTAAATATCATTAAAGTATAAAGCTTTTATCTTCAAAATAGTAGCAATATCTTGATGTACATTTTTCCTATCCTTTAAACATTAAGAGCCGCTGTTTGACCTATATTGAGGTGATTAAAATTATATGCACCTCTACACATACCGCATACTATAGTATGTGTATTATGCCATGTGGGAAACAAAATCTGCATTCTTTCTGCATATTTTCATTTTGTTTGAAAGGGATAACTTGTATTAAAATTCTATCTCAACAAAGACAATAATTTTAATAAAAATGTGTAAGTGGAATGCAGATTCTTACACATATTAATGATAGGACAATAAGTAATAATTTAATAAACTTGCATGATACCCAATTCCAAATGACCCTGGGCAACTCACAACTACCAAGTAAATCCAGAGGTGGGTTCCTGCCAGTTCTAACCTCTTCTTTAGAAGAGGTTCCACAAATCTACAGTGCCGTTTAGAATCGGTTCCAGCTCCCTCCCCCCCGCCCGTCTGCATATCATCAAAAGGAAGAGCGAGAGGAGGAATTCTGGGAGTTGAAGTCCACAAGTCTTAAAGCTGTCAAGTTTGAACACCCTGGTTTTTTTTCTAAAGGGTTAGGGGTGCAAGGGTCTTGTAACTTGACAGCTTTAAGACTTGCATGCTTCAAATGCCAGAGTTTCTGAGCCAACATTTTGGTTGCTAAGCAAGAGTGTTGTTAAGTGAATTTCACCGCATTTTACAAGTTGGCCATGCCCACCCAGTCACATGGCTGGCAAGCCACTCTCACCTGGTCACATAGCCGGCAAGCCACTACCACAAAGCAGGCCACGTCTACAGATGAGATTCTAAATTTTTTTGAAACCCACCACTGAGTAAATCACAACAGAATCCATAAAAATTAAAGAATGGTCATTGGGTGTGCAGGAATGTGCCTGTTAGTGTGCAATAAAGTCTTAAATAACCTGCAGTTCCTTGGATTTCTTCATTCCCACTTCTATTAAGGGATGTGGTGGCTCAGTGGCTAAGATGCTGAGTTTGTCGATCAGAAAGGTGGGCAGTTTGGCAGTTTGGCACCGCATAACAGACTGAGCTCCCACTACTTGTCCCAGCTTCTGCCAAATTAGCAGTTCAAACACATGTAAAAATGCAAGTAGAAAAATAGGGACCATTTTTGGTGGGAAGGTAACAGAGTCCCGTGCACCTTTGACATTTAGTCATGCCGGCCACATGACCATGGAGACATCTTCGGACAGCGCTGGCTCTTTGGCTTTGAAACAGAGATGAGCATTGACCCATAGAGTTGGGAACATCTAACACATATGTGCAAAGGGAACCTTTACCTTCTATTAAAACCTAAGAAAAGTCATATTCATATTCCCCTCCAGCCAGCTTAGGAGGTTTTGGAAGCCACTGAGACTTAAAAACAAATAAAATAAATGTAACAAAAAACAACAGTACCAACAGTTGTATCTTCCATATCAAAGTAAGCTCCTGAAAAGCTACCCTGAGATAATTAGAAATAAATTCTCAAGCATTTGGAGGATTAGCTATCAAAGCTGAAAACTCTGTTACAGTGGAAGAATGCTATGTTTTGGCATAGCATTAATACATACAAAAAGAAAGGGAAAGCATTGATGTTTGGACCCCTTAACATTAAAGTTACCCAGCTCTACTGTAAGCACTCGATCATAAAAGAAGATAAATGTATAAATCCCTTATGGATCAAGGTATCCAGTTTCTGTTAGAAGGTGGGAAATGAGTGTAAAGTGAAGTTGGAACCTCAAAAGCATTTGTTTCAGAAAAAAAGAAATTCACCTTTGGAAAGAATAGCTAGAATAGTTCAAAAGGATTTATTTATTTAGTATATGGCAAATAGATGGACTTATAGTAGTTCAAATGTTAATGTCCAGTCCACCCAGCCCTTCAAATACAGTGTGGTCTACATTGAAAAAATCACACATAAGCTCTTGATTAGGGATGCAGTGGCTCAGTGGCTAAGATACTGAACTTGTCAATCAGAAAGGTCGGCAGTTCGGCGGTTCGAATTCCTAACACCGCTTAACAAGTAATTTATTTATTTATTTATTTATTTATTTATTTATTTATTTATTTATTTATTTATTTATTTGTCTTGTATGCCGCCCAATCCCGAAGGACTCCGGGCGGCTCACAAAAGACAAGGGAAATGGGGGGAACGAGACAAAGACAACATATTAAAAACAAAACCAACATTCACAATTTCTGTGGAGGTAGATGCTTCTCAGCTCCCCCTAGCCTGCTGGAACAGCCAGGACTTGGTGGCTTTGCGGAAGGCCAGGAGGGTAGTAAGGGTCCGGATCTCAACAGGGAGCTCGTTCCAGAGGGCCGGAGCTGCAACAGAGAAGGCCCTCCCCCGGGGAGTCACCAGCCGACATTGGCTGGCAGATGGAATCCGGAGGAGACCCAACCTCTGCGATCTAATTGGTCTGAGAGAGGTAATCGGCAGGAGGCGAGTGAGCTCCCATTACTTGTCTATTCCAGGATGGTAAGTCCTCACATACCGTATGTCACAACCACTAGGACCATTACCTGGCATAACTAATGGTGAGGCATGTTGGGAATTGCAACTCAGTATCATTTGAAGAGACATTGTTCTCTTTGGCTTAAGTGCATTGATGACATTCAGAAGACCCCGATTTTCATAAAGAGATAGAGTAACCAAATGTCTTCCAAAAGGAAAACATGTCCTCTTTGGTGTTTCCATATCCTTCCTGGCCAGGCATACATTTATAACCAGAGATTGTCCAGGTTTTTGAGTATCACACAAGCTTCTTCTTCCTGAGCAGCATTTCTCCATGTTCAGGACTTCCCTGATAATGCTGCTGCCTGAAATTGACAAGACCTTAATTAGTTATTTACACACTGAATATTGCTACCGCATTCCTGCAGTTGAAAAATCCAGTCTTTCTGATGCTGGAAAATTTCATATACATGTAGTCCTAAGTACATTTTTTTTTTTTTTGCAATTTTTACTGTAAATTTTGTCATGGATTCCAAGAAAATTAAACAGTATGCTTTTCTTCCATTTCTCCTTTGTAATTGTCTGTGGCCTCCTTTGCCAGTTCAGATGTCTGGTAACCAGGGGTGGGATTCCACCAGTTTGTACTGGTTTGAGCGAACCAGTGGCTCCGATGATCAGCTGGGAGCGAACCAGTTCGCTCTGACAATCAAGTGGGCCCGTCTGTCTTCCTCTGCACGTTACTCACTTATATTGCCATGCCTCAGCTGTTTTCTTCCCCGGTAGAAATGTGGAAAGTGATTTTTCTCAAAACTGCTCATGCAAAGTGCACAATCACTGAACTGGTTGTTAAACTGGTAGGATCCCACCCCTGCTGGTAACCCTAAGGGGGAAGTTCGACAGTTGACGTAGCAAAAATTGTTGCATGAATTGGCCTTGGTTTGCTTCAAGTCATAGATTCAGTTCAGATAATTAAGTCAGTGCATTTAGTCCTCTTCATTTTAAATCATCTCTCTTTAACAAGGGCTTGTGACATTAGAGCATTCAACTCTGGAACATCTCTCACAATTGATGAAGCTTCTTGGATGAGAATTGAACCATTTTCTCTTCCTCCTCAAGGAAAAAAAAAACAGTTCAGCTGCCTTTTGAAAAAGCACCTTTGAGACAACTATGACCTGGATGACTGAAAATCTCCACAGACACCTGGAAAATCCAAAAATAGTGTCACTGGGTTTATGACTTTGCCCCATATGTCCAAGATCTTTGATTTTTTTAAAAACTTAGGTATGGGTTGAGGACTCTGTGGTCCTCCACCTCCATACCTATCTTTCAAAAGCAGGAAGTAGTTGTAAAATATGTCTAAGTTTTATTTTTGTTTTGTCCCTTCCCCTACCTTTTCCTTTGTTTTTTGCATTCCAGTATCTTGCTAGGCTGCAAACTGCGTGAGACAGAGGTTCCTCAGGGAATCGCCCAGGATTTGAAATTCACATCACTTCGCCCCCCCCCCCCTCAGTACAGCTGTCAGTTGATCAGATAGCTGAGAAACTGGTAATAGCTCAGGCTCTGGTGAAATATGTTTTTGGTACATAATTACCTTTGTATTTAGTTCCCCCTTATCCCTGATTGTCAGCATTTTAATTAAAAGGAGAATGTGAGAACCTGGGAAATGTAATTGTTTGTGGAGTAGAAAGACGGGGAGGGGGTGGTGGAAATCTTGACTTCTGTTAGGAACCTGCCTAAGTTTGAAAAATGTATCAGTTCAATCTGCCATCTTTGTTTTACTTTGAGGCCTATCTTTCCCAACTTTCTTTTCCACCACAGCCAAGCTGATATTAATTCAAGCTACGAGACATACAAATTATTGGAAGTACTTTTAAGTAAGACATACGAGGGGAGCTGGTCTTCATTATACCTACCTTCTAGATAAGGTAGTTTCATTACTGAAGTGGCTGCCTTTGGGATTTCTCCCTTTTGTTTCTTCATTTCTCTGCAAAGCCATTGTAGTTTCGAACATCTGCATGATTGGCAGCAATTCAACAGGGGCAGCTTCTACCAGCAAGAACATGGAATAATGGGGAAATGTGTTTAATAGCATTTCTGGCTGCTGTTCCATGGTGAAAAAGCATAGCCTGTCAGGGAAACAAGTCATTTATCTTTTGGGGAACAGTTTGTTTTCTTTATAAGGCTGCTTCCAATGTGACTGGATGCTTTAAGTGTAAAACAGGAAGCAGTTCTGAAGCTAAGTTGCCTGCTCACTTCCTTCTTTCTCTTTGTTTCATTATAGTTTGCAATAGCCTGGGGTTATTAAGAATTGCAAAAAGAAAAAAAAAGAAGTGACAGTAAAATATAAAAAATCTTTGGAGAAGAATATAATTCCATTAAGATGTTTGTTTGTTTATTTGTTTGTTTAAAACTAAGTAGGTGCATTGGCAACTCCAGAAGATAACTACAGCAATGGTCTTTCTCTCTCTCCCCGCATTCACTCTTTCTTAATTAAAACAATAGCATTGGAAGAATGAAATTCATATCGTATGAGTCAAATAGTTGTGTTCCTATGGCACCTGTACACCCTCTGCAATACCAACATGGATAAGTATCAGGTCCCCCCAAACCAGAAAAGACACACAGAGTTACTTCTAAGCACTTTCCTTTATTGCATCTCGCCTATGGACAGAAATCTTGCCAATAAAGAGCAACTAGTGGTGATAGATAAATAAAGATAAATAAATCTATCTAAAGATAGATTCTTAGAATTTCTGGTGAGGAGCCATCTTACCTCTCTTTATCCCAACCACTATCTAAACTTTGCTGTCTCTTGGTCCTCTGGAATGCAATCCCTTCCTCTTTGGAATCCAACTACATTCCACTGCAATAAGAAAGACAGAATACCAAACCACTTCAAGGTATGCAATTATTAAATAAGGAGGTTGGGAAGAACCAGGTACCAGACAGCTAATCACCATAAGGAAGGAAAAGATAGGCAGTTTGGTTTGAGAGAAAAGAAAGGAAGGTAGTTCTAAGAATGGTTGTAGGTCTTAGGCTGGTTCTGAATTCTGATATCTGACTACATTTTTATGGGAATGGTATTGATGTTTTTTTTAAAAAAACAAGGAACATATTAGCTTTTACTGGAAAGCCTATTCAGACATTTTTTGGTTAGTTGTTGTTAGTTGCAAAGTCGTGTCTGACCCATCATGACCCCATGGACAATGTTCTTCCAGGCCTTCTTGTCCTCTACCATCCTCTGGAGTCCATTTAAGCTCAGGCCGACTGCTTTGGTGACTCCATCCAGCCACTTCATTCTCTGTTGTTCCCTTCTTCTTTTGTCCTCTATCTTTGCCAGCATTAGGCTCTTCTCCAGGGAGTCCTTCCTTCTCATTAGGTGGCCAAAGTACTTGAGTTTCCTCTTCAGGCTCTGGCCTTCTAAAGAGCAGTCAGGTTGGATCTCTCTAGGACTGACCAGTTGGATCGTCTTGCAGTCCAAGGGACTCGCAGGTTAGTAAGCCTAATCAAAGTAGTTTAAAACTTAAACTTCTTCCCCCAGGGAGTGAAAGCTATTCAACAAATCAAAGGGGTGGAAAAAGTGCTTGTGCGGAAAATGTTTTCAGAAAACATTTAACTGATATTGTGCAGTTACTATTCCACAAATTCATCATGGAATACTTTGAGTTAATCAGTTTGCTGGAGTATGGTGTAATTTTAAAGCTTATTTTTTCACAACTCTAAAAGGGTGTAGTGTCAGAAACAGAAAATGATTTAATGAAGAAGGCAGGTGGATTCTTTATATCTGGACAACGATGGTTTTTTTTTATTGTAAATCACCTAAAGAACTTATAAAAAAGGTAAATAAATGAAGAGGAAAGTTTTAGCAAGGCTAGATACAATTTTAATCAAATACTGGGCAACGGTTTTTCTTTCAAATCTAAGAAGGGGCAATACAAAGTCCTTCACCATGAAAGGACAAGAGAAAGAAATACAGAGTTTAAATCCTTGGGCTGACATATAGATGTGGATAGAGTCCTACATTTGCAAAAGCTGATTTTTGGGGAGTTTTGACCCTGTGAAGAATTGGGGAAGTCAAATTATTTGCTTGGTTTTGTTTTATTTTATTGGGTTATTCCTCTAGATACTTCAATTCTGTTCTGTCTTTGATTATAATGTTCCAATTTGGACCAAGGTATTTTCATAGTCTGTCTCTCCATTTTATTGGAGATCATCCAAGTGGGTTGATCAATCCTGGGAAAATAGAAACTGCAAGAAAGAGAACAGCTCAACCTTCACTTAATTGTCCTTCACAAAAGTGAAAGCTTTGGGTAGACTTTCAATAATCTATTAATAGACCCTAAGACAATAAACAGCATTCTGGGAATCCGTGCATTCTTCTCCTGGCCCACCAACTTCTTTGTTTTGTCGAGAGTTTCTTTCACTTCTGCAGAAAAAGCAATCCATGTAGCTGAACCTAACTCTTGAATCTTCCAGGGCAAAACATGTTTGCCTTTCTAAAAGGAGATTTATAGCCATGCCCAGGGCGAAGCTCTGTGAGCAAAATGCTAAGACTGAGCTGAGAAGCTAAAGGAGAAAAACACATCTACATCCCTGGCATATGATGTATTTGGCTGCTAGATTTGAGTTCTGATATTTTATTTTATGTCTATTTTCACAGCTAACAAAGATTTTATGAGAACCGAAACTACATTTTCATGGCCAAGACAATATTAACAATGTATCAAGAGAGGGAAAAGTATATGATTATAAAGTGCTCAGATTAGATTAGAGAGGTACTTTTTTCATTGGAGATGAGTTGCGAAACAACTTTGGCAGTCTAGTGTGTGAAATGCAGGGTGATAGAATGATTCAACGGGAAGGAAGATGCAATGAAAAGAAATAAAACAATATGATGAAGATGGGAGTTGATAAAGTTTAAAGGCAATGAGAGGAAACTGAAGAAGTAATAACAGAAAACACAATAGGATGGGATGATGGGTCAGCAAGAAATTAATGTAATATGGTTTATTATCAGGCTCTAAGTAGAAAGCAGGATAATATGAAGGAGAGGGAGCTATTTTCCTCTGGAGGTGCATACATTGGGGGAATGCACAGCACATACATAAGTAGCTACAAGATTTAGCCTATTTTTTTCTGGGTGCAAAATATGACTTGAGTTGTGATATATGAAGGTTGTAAATTGTATGAGGGTAAGTTAACGTGGTTCAGCACTGCCATGTTTTTCATGTTAAGAACCTAAGAACATGCCCTACTGGACAACATCACTGGCCCATCTAGTCCAGCAGTCTGTTCTCACAGTAGCCAGACATCTGTATGAGAAAACCTATGGGTCATCCAATAGATGGGAGGAGCAGGCACATTAACATCAAGGCTAATGATGTAGTTTTGATGTTTTAATTATTTTTTATTTGTTTTATATTTTGAAAACTGCCCAGAGTCACCTTGTAGGGGAAGTGGGACTAATAAAATTTTAATAAATAAATAATAAAAATTAGTAGTCATTGATTCTCAGGAGATCCATGAATTGGTCCAATGTTTTTTTTGAAGCCAACCAACTGAGCAGCCATCACTAATCTCATGATAATAAAGTCTGAAGTATTAAATATCTGTCTGTCTGTCTGTCTGTCTGTCTGTCTGGTCTGGTCTGGTCTGGTCTGGTCTGGTCTGGTCTGTGTCTGTCTGTCTGTCTGTCTGTCTGTCTGTCTGTCTGTCTCTCTCTCTCTCTCTCTAGTTTATTATCTTAAATCACTCAATACAAATTTAAAAGTGAAAAAAAACTTTAAAATAGTTTATGATAAAATCTACTTATACCAGCCAGATTCACAAAATATGTCACAAGGTATAGTTTATATTAATATAGACACACAATTCAGATATAACATGATGTAAAAAAAATCATCCTAGAATATACAAATGTCTTAACTTTTTACAGAAATATCCAATTTTGGAAGGGCTGCCTCATCCAAATATCATTTAAAGAATATTGTTTAATGCTATCCATCAGCAATTAATATATGAATAACATAATTATTTTGTCCCAGCATCCATTTAAATGACATGATTTCTTTAAACTCTGTATCTATATCTATACATATAAGTTATTGTATTCAAATATTATGCAAATTTGTTCTTTTTTTCCTCCTCTTGGTATCTTTGTCATGCCTTTTCAATTCTGTGTCTGTATAGACGATTCCTATGCACCTCGTCAAAATATGATAATGTAGAACAGAAGCCTGTGCTCAGAAGTCTAATCCTATTTGTATTGTTGCCATCATGCAAATAATAAAATGATCTAATTCAGTGCCTTGAATCAAAACCTTGAAGGAGGTCAACTTGATTCAATTGTCACTTTCTACTAACAATTCACTTCAGCAGGATGATTGGATCAAAGGTATGTAGGATTACATCATCCCATCAACATATGGTATAGTTGTAGTGAAATATATATTTCAAACTTTTTGTATTATTTCGGCTGGACTTAATAAAAAAATATCACTGGGCTAGCGATTAGGGCTTTTCTCAAAGGACCAAAGCAGTGATGATACTTTCTTTTTTGAGGCTTGGAAAATATCATATTAAAGTGATTTAGTAACTTTAACTTCCAAGGAAAAAGATTTTATGCAATCTAAAGATGATCTGTATGTTTGAGATTCCCTTAATTTACATAATTTCACTGACTTTAGTGCATCTTTCAAAACTGTTATCTGGCCTAAATTGTTGACTAGGGCATGAAATAAACTAGGGACATTGTCTTTGTGTTTTTAGAGGTGTGAGATACAATGATTCTGTGGTGACCCATGGGGGCGCAGTGGTTAGAATGCAGTACTCCAAGCTATTTCTGCCGACTGCCTGCTGCTTGCAATTTAGCAGTTCAAATCTCACCAGACTCAAGATTTAGATTTTAGATTGCTTTTATTTATAGGCCGCCCTTTTCCCTGAGGGGACTCAGGGCGGCTTACAACCTATAGGGAGGGGATACACGTAATGACATATACAGACAATACATAATTAAAAAATAGAAGCAACATTCATTCATCATTCGGGTGGGGACGGATCCCAATCTTTAACCCCAGGCCTTTAACCCCAACCTTATCAAGGTTGACTCAGCCTTCCATCCTTCCAAGGTCAGTAAAATGAGGACCAAGATTGTTGATGACAATATGCTGACTTTGTAAACCGCTTAGAGAGGGCTGTACAGCACTGTGAAGCGGTATATAAGTGTAAGTGCTATTACTATTGCTATTCCTTGTTTCTCTGAATTGTGTGTGTTTGTGTGTAACTTCTTGCCTGATGAAGGTTTCTGAAACTCTTAAAGCTTGCATGGTGTTTTTTGTGTGATTTTGCTTGGTCCTAAGTAAATATATCCATTTGATTCTTTTCTTTAAGGAGAAATAAAAATTATGGTCCCATGTAAAATATGTATATGTAAAAATATAATTGGTAAGACAGCAATCTTCAGTTAAAGCCATGTTTTGCGTTAAATTTCACACACATACATAGACACACATTATTTGTTTTTAGGAATTTAAGATTTTCAGAAAGAAAGCTTTATACTGCAGATAGCTTTTAAATCAAGAAGGGAATCCCTTAAAATTTACAGTTCTCAGGTTTTTATTCTTATAATATTTTTATTCTATTTTTTCTCTGAAATATTTCTCTTGTTATAGTAAGACATATTATATGCAACGCTCCTTATTGTTCTATCTTTTGCCCACCAAGACCAAATTAAGAGTCTTGAGGTTCCTGCTGCTAGAGGCTGCTCTCCATTTCTCACTGTTGAAATTCAATCTGATTTCTATCTTTTCACTAAAAAGCTGTCAACAGAAAATAAGCAATTCCCATCAAAGAGTTATATTAGCTTCTAGGGTATATAAATTCAGCTGCTGATGGGAAAAGAAATATCCAAATAATTTAAATGGCTTTCTGCCTTAATTTGTTTCTGAGAAAAACGTGACCATGACAATACCTCCTCCTACTCTTTCTCTCTCTCACACACATGCACACACATTTTCTATATCCAAACAATTACAGTTCAATGAAGGAGTGCCAATTTACAAAGATATTCCAAATAGAGATAAAAGACAACCACAATTCAGTTTTCTAAAGCAATTTCTCTTGGAATCGGAAATGTAACTCATTTTTAATTGCACCATACACAGAAGCAAACCCATGTCCCTGGGGGCAATTTACCTTTCTTGATTAAAAGATGGAGATGGGAAATCACCAGGGAATTCAGGGCTGGAGGCTAGATTAGATTGCTGGGGGAAAAAAAAACCAAGAAAAGGCAATGACAAACCACTTTTTTAATGTTGTCAAAACCAAAAATAAGCTCTATTAGGATTTATCTATAAAGCCAGCAGAGGCTGGATCATGAATGATGGGGTCAACAGGAAAAGAAAGTTATGATATTTACAATATAGATGTATTTCAATTAAGGTACTCAAACATCCAGGTCATGGTTGCCTCAAAGATGGTTTTTTTTCTTTTTTTCAAAAGGCAACTGGACTTTCTTGCTTTTTCTTAGAAAACATTATACTTCTCATTCAAGAAGTTTCTTTGGTTTTAACTGAAGTTCTAACCTTCCCTTCCTTTCTAATCAGTTAGAATTGAAGAAGCTTCTTAGATGAGAAGTGAACCGTTTTCAAAGAAAACAACTAAGAAAGTCCAGTTGCCTTTTGAAAAAAAAAACAATTTTGGAATAGACAGTGATAGGCAATTGAAAAAATGTATAATTTATAATTATATTTACTTATGGGTGTCCTCACTTCTAGTCCAAGTCAATAGGCAAGTGAAGAATGATTTTGGTAGAGCATCTTTGCACTTGTACTAATTGAATATAACAAAGATGGATTGCCGAGCATGTATAAAGATTTAAATATCTATTTAAGGTGTGTGTGTGAGTGTGTTCCAGCATAACTCTGGAATGCATCAAGCAATTTCAACCAAACTTGGTACACAGATGACTTACTCTTTGAAAACAAATACTGTGGGGGTTAGGGTTAGGGTTAACAAGCCTCGGAGTGTGTGTTTTGTTATGATACAGCCTGTTGTGCCTTCAAATGGCTTCTACTGTACTGCCGTAAAATGGCTTCAACTGTACAGCGCAGTTGTCATGGTAATGGTTTCATATTTCTCCACAAGGGGGCTCCTTCTGGTAAGGGGGAAAATGTAACATTAGAAATTGTTTGGTCCGGATATTTTCCCTTTATAAATAAATACCTGGGCAATGCTGGGTTATCAGCTAGTATATGTATAAAATCTGAGGTTGTCCATCTGTAGTTTATGGCAACAAAGTGATTGCCTAAGATTTCCAGGGCATTTTGAAGCAGAAAACCAGACGGACTAAATAAAACATATGTCCTACAATACAGTGGACCTGATTAAAATAAAACAACCCACCTTGAACCTCTCCCACCTCTATTCCCAGATTTCTGGACAGCCCACTCTAATCACTGACCTCTTAAAAAAAGCTCACTATAATGTCTAATACCTTAATAAAGCTTTCATTTCCAATGCCTTATTCCTATTCAACACTGTGCAGATTTTGCCAATCAATGAAATATGTAAAATACATATGTAAACGACAAATAATTTTTGAATCTGGCCTGAATAATTTATAATCCTTTAAGAAAAGATGATGAAAACATATTAAATGTGAGCAATTGTAATCAAAATGCTGTGGTATTATTTGATTTAATTCATTCATTTGGGGTTTAATAAATGGTGTTAATTTTAGGCAAATTTACTGGAGAGAAATGATATGGGAATGCTTTTTTCCTTGTAGAAGGAACTGAATTCAGAGCATGTCTTTAAAGTACTTTTCAACTGATAATGGGACAATGGTAGGAAAAAAGACTTTTAAATCTTGCTGGTTGCCCTTAAAGTGTACTTAAAATGTTTATTTGAGAGTCTCTACTTCTTACAAAGCCATATCAACTAGGTTAAAATCGGTGTTGTATCTTTTGAGATTGATATAGAAGTTGGAGTCACCCAACTACAGAGTTCTGTGACAGTTGTGCAAGAATTCATTTGCACTGCAACCACACTGTGATATAAAGAGAGAAATTCCACACTCTGATAACAATGTTATTCATTGGCATAATAGAAAAGTGAAATTCAGTATGGCTATTGTATATAAACAATACAGAAGAATATGTTTCCATGCCTTTTCTTACATCATGCTAAACTGTAACTCAGTATAAGTTATTTCTGCTGTAGCCCTGCCTTGTGGAATGCTTTCTCCTTGGAAATTAGAATGGTCCCAATCCTGTTAGCCTTTCACAAACTTGACTATATATCCAGACCTGGGGCTTGAAAAGTGTTAAAGACCCTCTTTCTTGCTTTTACTTTTAGTTGCTTAACTATCTCAGCCTCTGTTTGTTTTATTTGGGTTTTTTTGATGTTTTTCCTACTGTTTTTTAATTGTTTTGATTGTTTTATAATTTTAGAATTGTAAGCTATAGAAAATGAATGAATGAATGAATTAAAAACTGTGAACGGTTTAATGTAGGCTATAAATAGTTAAATGGATGAGTTCTTTGATTCTGGGATGACTCTAGCTGGGAATGGTTAGGTACAGATTCATAAAATCATTTGTTTTGTTTTAGGTTAATGTGTTGTCAGAACATCTCCTCTTAGCTTACTCAGTCAATTTTGATTTAATGCACTCTGCAAACCTTATTTACTGCAGGCCATGTTTTCTTGCTGGCTTATTTATGTTATTTTTTAAAATCCTACTTTTCCTCCAGGAACTCAAATAAACTTTCATGGTGCTCCCACCTCCCATTGCTCCTCACAACATCTTTGTGAGACAGGAACTGATCTGAATTCACTCAGGATACTGCTATAACTGAGAGTGGACACGGATCTGGGTCTCCCCGGTCCTATTTTAACAATATGATTCCAACGCTATCCTATATTTTATTATTTTATTTCCTTGTGTCTATGAACCTTACAAGACATGCAATGGCCTAGTGGCTAAAATCAGGGGTCGGTTCTTGTACTGGTTGGTACTGGTTTGTTTTGCATGTGCTTTGGCCGAACAAGGCCAAACCAGGAGCAACCCGCCTCTGGCTAAGATGCTGAGGTTGTCAATCAGAAAAATTGACAGTTCAGCAGTTCAAATCCCTAACCCCACATAATGGAGTGAGCTCCCATTACTTGTCCTAGCTTCAGCCAACCTGACAGTTCGAAAGCATGTAAAATGCAGGTAAAAAATTAGGAACCACCTTTGGTGGGAAGATAACAGCATTCCGTATGCCTTTGGCATTTAGTCATGCTGGCCACATGACCATGGAGATGTCTTCAGCTTTGTAACGGAGATGAACACCATCCCCGGGAACAACTAGCACATATGTGCAAGGGGAACCTTTGCCTTTACCTTATGAATCTTACAATCCAAATCAGGGCCACAATGTTGCCGAGATTCAAATGAAAGCAAATGAGACCATCTCTTGATGAAGTAAGGGTGGAGCCCCACATATTCCATCATTTCAAAGCCACAACCCATAAATAAGACCTGCAAGAAATGTCTGACAAATGCATACAGCTTGACTCAGATGCTTCATTTTGTGCTTGTAATGCTGTGAGACTATTTGCTGTGTGGTGTTTAATGGGCCTGAAAATCACCACTTCCCCAAAAGGTTTGCATTGAAGCAGTGTCAGGGCAGGGTAAGAGACTGGATAATGTCAACCCTGTAGGAGAAAAATCCATATCCAAACCTATGAAAGAGGGATATATTTTTTTGCTTTTTCTGTGTGATGCTCCTTATTCATCTAAACATATTACTTTCCTCTTTTGCCAAACTCTTTAGCACATTGAAAGGGAACTCTGCAGTTTTTGCTCCCAGAAGGGATGAGAATGACCACAAATCTCATTGCTTTCCAAACAAAATGTAAAGCTGCCTCCTTTTGACCTTGTTCTCCTGGAGTAGCAATAATCTCAACCAACCTGGGGATTCAGAGAAGAAACAAACATCTGCCAGATATAACCGCCACAATTTCTAAGGCATGCAGGGGTCTTGATGAGCTCCTTAGCGTTGCACAGAAAGGAGGAGCAGAGGGGGGCAGAGATGGGGAGAAATTCCAGACAGGCAATTTGAGTCTACAGATCGGCAGCTTCCAGAGACCTGAGCTGGCTTATCCTTCTTTGTGAAAGAATACGAGATGGTTTGTGGGGGCTGAGCTCACTGTTATCGCTCTGAAACATTGCATTCCTCTCTTCCAAGGGAGAGTCATTAATGCATAATAAATGTAAGGGGCACTTGGTTTGCTATCCTGGGAAGCATAGGACATCAGTTTAGTTTGCAAGGATATTCTTTTCATACTGGCATATTTGAGTTTAGATAATGATTGAGATCCAAATTCTGCTTAGATTTGGAAGCCAGCCTGTGCAAACTGAGCAAAAGCTTTATACATGTTATACTGTCTTACATGTAGTCGTCTCTTAAGGTAAAGGTTTTCTCACACATACAAAGTAGTTGTTTCCAGCTCTAGGGGGTGGTGCTCATCTCTGTTTCAAAGCCAAAGAGTCAGTGCTGTCCAAAGATATCTCCGTGGTCATGTGGCTGGCATGATTAAATGCCGAAGACGCATGGAACACTGTTACCTTCCCACCAAAGGTGGTTCCTATTTTTCTACTTGCATTTTTTACATGCTTTCAAACTGCTAGGTTGGCAGAAGCTGGGACAAGCAATGGAAGCTCACTCTGTTACACGGTGCTAGGGATTCGAACCATTGAACTGTTGACCTTCTGATCGACAAACTCAGTGTCTTAGCCACTGAGCCATTCTTACCAAGTCCTCTCTTACCAACTGCAATTGGGACTAGCAACATTATCCCTAAGCAATGCGGTCATAAAGGGAAATGTCACACCTGACCATGCCTGAGATATAACAGTTCTGATGGCAGTCATTAAGCAAATCATGTTTGGTCATTAAGCACAATGTCACATGGCCATGGCATGCGACTTCCTTCCGGCTTCCCCATTGACTTGGACATGGCTAGGAAGGTCACAGTCACTGAGGGATGTGTGGTTGAGGGATGTGTCGCTGCTGTACATGTGCAATGGTTGCTAGGCACTTGAATCATGATCACATGATCCCAATCTGCAGTCACAGCAGGTTCAAGGACTGGTCATACAACTGCTCTTTAGAGCAGGATCCAGATTGTTGGGGACAATATGCTGACTCTGTAAACTGCTTAGAGAGGCCTGTAGAGGCACCATGAAATGGTATATAAGTCTAAGTACTATTGCTATATGAAAGAGTAAACATAGTTTTTGCTTACTTTTCTTATGGATTAGAATGCTAGATAATTTATGCTATAGTTTCTCCAGCACTTGGTTTCTTGACGGTATTATAATAACCAAAACTCTTATTCTTGAGTTTTTCAAGCTTTCCCTTTTAACTTTTCCCTCCAGAATGAGATTAGTCCTCCCAAAACACCAGGAAGATAAATTCTTTTTTCTGTCTTTTCTTAGACAAGAATTGTCACTTTAAAAACTTTTGAAGTCAAAACTCCACTGCCTGTTCTCCTTAGACAGATTAAGTTTATATTCTTCTTTTTAAAACCGTTCTCTCTCTCTCTCTGTCTCCCCAAGGGACTCTTCACTTTTCCACTTTTTTGACAGCCACCCACTGACTTCCCTAGTATTTTCTAGCTGCTATCAGTCAAAGGGATTAGCCCTGTCTTGTCTGCAGTCACCTAAGTGAACTCCACATTTATTACAATAAAATTCCTTATTTATTCCTGAGATTCTCTAAATCTTTTTTCACAGTGGAAAAATCTCTTTTAGATTTTTGATTTTTTTTTTAAAAAAAAGCTTTTATGAAAGACTCTTATCTTGAATTAGATCTGAAGCTCCCACGGTACGTTTGATCCCAAAGCCTCCAAATAGACATTTTCAGATTTACTTCCAGGAGCTGTAGAAAGCCCTTTCTTGTCATTGGGGCCATAAGCAGAATCAAGACAAAACCATTATCAAAACACCACACAGGGATTTTCAATATCCAAGGCTAAGGAATGGGTGACAAAAAGCCCATTAACCCATGAGAGATGGAGAAGGGTTTAAACCCTGGAGGAGATAAATACATTTGGGTAAATTACTTTATCGCTGATCTTTGCCAATGCATGAGCTTTTTGCCCCACATTTGCAATAAAGGCAATTATATTCCTAAGGTTATTTAGATGCACATATTCTATTTCTTCATTTTTCTGATTACTCGAAAGTGTAGGCTATTGAAAATTGTTTGGACTCAGGAGGCCTCTACACATGGATTGAATGAATGATTCAATCTATGAATGAATAAATGTTCTGGAATCATCCCACACTCAGCTCATGAAAGTGGTCCTTCAAAGGATTATGGCCATGCCCAGGGTGAAGTTGTGTTGCTGTGTTCAAAGACAGAATCAAAAGTCTACTAATTCCTAGGATATACTCAAGAATATAAGTAAGTGAAGAAGACTACTCTGATATGACTTTAAGTGGACTTCAAGTGGCTTACAAACTATAACATTATCACTATTATTAAAAGTGTATCAGGCGGGCTCATGCAACCAGACCCAACATATAGAGTTCAATGTCAACAGTTTGCGTACCTTCTCTTAGGAGCAGATAGATAAGGCTCCATGGAACTTTGTGTGTGTGTGTGTGTGTATGTATGTATGTAGGTATGTATGTGTGTCAGTCAGTCAGTCAGTCCTGGGTCTCTTGTGACTGTGCAATGAGTCAAGACTAATTCACTGCTTGAGCCCTAATCTCTGCTGGACGTTTTCCAACAATAACTGTTATAAACAAGGCAGCCTTGATTAAAAACAATCATTAAAATTAAGCCTAACAATCTGACATCCATGTCCAACATATTACCATCACCCCCGCAGCCAAAGCCAGATTTTTAAGGCTTTTCAGAACCCGAGTAGAGAGAACACTGTCTGAATCTCTGAGGAGGTGGCATTCCAGAAGGAAAATCATAGAAGATACCATTTCCAAGTCTCATAAGATGATAACATTTAATAGAAGGGGCCCGGAGCATATCCACTCTGTCCAAAATTACCAGTGGGCAGACACAATGGAAGAAAGATGATCCCTCAGATAATGTTCCTTCTCAGTGAGGATCATGTTGAGTGGCTTTCAGTTTGGCTTATGAATCCGACTTCCCTATATTTCAAACAATTGAGTTGTAGGAAGTTCATGTACCCGAAACTCTTAACTCTTATTTCTTAAGCTTTAAAATGTGGAAGGAAACCGACTCCAATGAACAGAAGCCAAGTAAAGGAATTCTGTCATCATTCAAGTACATCAATTTGCCAACAAGATATTTCAGCTGTCATGTCTCCGCCAATTTCAGGCTCCTTCATTCTTCACAATACACTGTTAAATTTCACCCCAAATGATAATGGATGCAAATATTTATGCCATCATTTAACACTTGGCTGCTTCCATTGAGCTCTTCATCTAGTGGTGCTCAAGCAACATTTGCTTTCATTTCTCTTTCTGTCGAGTCTTTCATCTCGCTACAACATTTATTATGCTTCAGAGAACTGTTTTACTTATGCAAATAAAACAACTCTGGGGTTTGTGGCAAATTAAACAGTAATTGTAGCTGGCTAGATTTTTGTGATTAGGTTAGAAACAGTGCTGTTGATCGCAAACAAATGAAAAACATAATCTAGTGTTCTGCACACTAGAAGCCAAACTATGAAACAGTGACTTATTAAGCCAGCATATAATACTGCACCAAACATATTACACACACCATTTAAAACAGCTAATCACATTTTTCTTTTCTTTTCAGAACCCTCCAATGAAATTTCTCAAAGAATAATAGAGCTGTGATCCATAAAGCATAGACTTTTAAACACTTGCCTGCTCAAATTGATAATTGTTGACTATTTGTTGGCTGTCATTGTATTGAAGCAGTAAGAGAAAGGAAACTGTTTCAATTTTATTCATGTTTGCATGGAAGGAAGCCCAATTGATTATAGTGGGCTTTGGGATAATATCATTTTGCCAGACTCACGTTATGCTACATTTGGTGGGGTGAGATGACATAATTGGAAGCTTTTCTAGCAACCTGTATCCTAATCAGAGGTTCAACAAAAAATGATCTCTTCAATATACAGTTGCAGAATAAATTGAATTAGAACAGAAGCAAGAAGAAAACTCTTATAGGTTTCTAGTAAATGTGATGAAAACCAGAATGGTCTAGCAGTTAAAGTGTTGGTATATTCTCAACCAGATAAGGAGGAGGGGTCATGCAGGGAGGTAGCATTGAATCTTTGCACATCTACAAGAGATTTAGATCCCTGATTTCCATGGAACTTATCTGTTTTTCAAAAATAAAAAATAAAATAAAAATAATAAAGTAATAAATAAAGATAAATAAAGTAGTAGCTTGAACCTTTCACATTGGATGTGGTTGCTTGTGCCTGACATAAGGTGTTAAGCTAGCACTGTGGAGACTCTGGTTCAGGTATTCTACCATCCATGAAAGTTCAGTGAGCCCCAGAATTCTTGATGCAGGAAAATTTAGAGGAAGGAATTGTGTACATGGCAACTTAAGCTCTATGTAAAATAAGTCCCCAACCCTTCATGGTATTAGGGAGAAATATTCATCATTCCTTTGAACTAAGCAAGGAAAAGAAAGTATAGTTCTGTTTCCTCCCCCCCCCCTTATCTTTAATTTTGCCTTTAATTTATTTAGATGATTAGGAGTCTAGGACCTATAGTGCTTATCTTGAAAGGGAATTACATAAAGTGTGTGTATGTGTCTCTGTGTTTATGAGAGTGAATTTTCATCTGTTTGTCTCAGTAGGACACCTAATTAACTGAGTCATTCCATTATTCATCAATGAAACATTTCAGTGAGATTTTTAAAAAAATGTATGGTTATTCTAGTCAATACCCATACAGACACACACACAAACAAACACACACACATATCTCGAATAGAGTAGAATAGAATAGAATAGAATAGAATAGAATAGAATACTTATTGGCCAAGTGTGATTGCACACAAAAGGAATTTGTCTTTGATATATATGCTCTTAGTGTACATAAGGAGAATAAAAGACATTTATCAAGAATAAAGAGATAGTCAAGATTTTGTTGGACATTTTACAGATAAATCTACTATTCATATCATCAGCTCCCCAAATACAAGAAGCAAAATTGTCTTATTTTGGTCTTATCAGTGTGTGAACTTTGCAAAAAACGTGCAGATATGTAATTAACATTTATCAAAATAACCTGTGGCAAATCAAAATATTAATTGTTCAAATAGTGACATTTAATAAGCATGTTCAATGATTACCTACTCATAGGTCATTTTGCTGCTAAATACTCCTAAATTCATGCTGCTAAAAGCATGATACAGAAAATAATACTTAGCCCCCAAGTACCAGTTGAAGCATCAGCGATAACATTGAAAGGATCTGTATAGAGTACTACTGAAGTGAATAGTTGAGAAAAACTCCTTGTATGTGAGAATATATGGCTGGTCCATGTAAGTACAAGTGCAAAGAGATTACCATTGTTGTGAGGAAGGACTGTCAGAATTTGTTGCAGCAATCAAATCCAGAAAGCACACACAGATGAGTGATTCAGCAGGATTCATTAACTTCTCTTTATATGTAAGAATATAGACAATACCTATGCATAGCACAGTTAAAAGAAGAACATATTCTCAGAAGGACTATTCACAGAAGGACAATAATAGGACCATATAACTTATATTTATACATATCACCTAAGCCATGCCCAGGCTCCAACCTGTTTCAGCTCCCAAACAGCCCTCATTGGCTGACTTAGTTGTTATGCCTATACATTGGCTGACCTTTTTACCATGTCCTATCCCAGCCAATCCCCAATGGCTGACCTGTTGCCGTGTCTATTCTAGTTCATGAACTATATGCACTGACAAGGACCATAATGGTTTAAGTATAGATAACTTCAGTCAAAAAGCCATAAAGAAAACAAAATCACCAAAACACCCCTTACCAACAATCAATACCCAGATGAGCAGAGATTAACACTAAGATTAATACTAGACCAACAATCAAGAAATAAATAATGCTTCCATTAAGGAACTACCAACTCAGACAAACAAACAACGAACAAACAAACAAACAGTATACAACAGCTAGATTGATTAGAGAGATTCTCACATATGTAGTAGGCTTCTTGAACTTATCATCACCATCCGCATAGCCTTGAAGAACTGGCTCGCCCGTCAGGCCTGGGGATAAGGATAGTTGCCCCTCCCGAATGATGAATGTATGTTGCCTACCATTTTATTATATGTTTCTATCTTGATGTCTGTATTCCCCTTTCCCGGTTTTATGTGAGCCGCCCTGAGTCCCCTCAGGGAAAAGGGCGGCCTACAAATTCTAATAAAACTCTAAACTCTAAACTCTAAAAACACCATGATGATGGCTCATTGTGAAAGTCTTATCTTTTTTCCAGTATTGGTGGTGTTACTGTAATTGCTAAAGGAGAATTCTGTCCTTAAGAAATTATTGAAAAATTTCCCTAGAAAAATTCTCAACTTCTTGGCATTCAGATTGGGTAGAGAATTTTGAAAACACATTTCTGCTCGGCTCCAAGATGGAAGTATAATAAGCACCTTAGCCTGAACTTTAGTTTCACAATTCATGCCTCATATTGTATTTTAACAAAAGAGATGAAAATGGATAAATGTGTAACTGCCTCTTCCTCCCTGCAGAGCTACAATTTCATTAAGCCTGAACTTTTAGAAATCATATTCTCATAACAAAAGGAAAGAAATATTATCGGGAACTTTTGAAAGGAAATTTGTTTTCTTAAGGTTGAATAAGAATACTGCACTGTTAGAAAGAGCACTGCAGCTAAAATCTAAATTTTTTTCCTCTTTCTTTTTGATTGCTTATATTGTCATGAGACTGTTCTGAAAAACAAAGGTGGTGGTAGTAGTAGTAGTAGTAGTAGTAGTAGTAGTAGTAGTAGTGACAACAACGATATTAATATGGGAATCATCAAGAAAGAAATGGAAGGTTTGATACTGGCTGCTGAAGAACAAGACTACAAACTAATGCCATGAAAGCAAAGATACAAAAATCCACCGACAATCCAAACTGCCAACTTTGCAATGACAAAATTGAAACTGTTTCATATTTAATATGTGAATGCAGAAAAATCACACAAACTGATTACAAAGCTAGACATGGCCAAGTTGCTAAATTAATTCACTGGTCATTATGTAAAAAATACAATTTATGGGCATCCAAAAAGTAAAGAGAACATAGAGTGGAAAAAGTTATTGAAAATGAGAAGGTGAAGATCTTATGGGACTTTCAAATACAGTTGGATTG
This sequence comes from Thamnophis elegans, assembly GCF_009769535.1. Taxonomy (NCBI): domain Eukaryota; kingdom Metazoa; phylum Chordata; class Lepidosauria; order Squamata; family Natricidae; genus Thamnophis; species Thamnophis elegans. The sequence continues at coordinate 32,678,897 of NC_045554.1, forward strand.
TCATTTGGAACACAACATGTCAGATATCACAGTTGTCAAAAACCAAAATGTACTATTTATTGACATTGCAGTACGAGGAAATGCCAGAGTTGAAGAAAAAGAACTAGAAAAAAATCACAAAATACTGTAACCTGGCCATCGAAACTATGTGATTATGGATGAAAAATGTAACAGTGATACTCATTGTAATCAGGGCACTTGGTACCATGTCCAAGAATTTTATAAGATACATTCAACAAATTGCAGCTTCCTGCGATAACACCAGTGGAACTGCAAAAAACTGAACTACTCAGAACATCATATATATCTAGGATATCTAGGATGCTGGCAGCAACATGTATCAACCATTAGCACCAGTCAATGGTATTTGTGATTCATTTTTGAATGTTCAGTTGACTGAGTTTCATGTTTAATGAATAATAACAACAACAACAACAACAATAATAATAATCAAAAGAATAAAAGAAAAGCTGCAAGGAATAGGATGAAACAGAAGCAAGCCCCACTAACAGAGCAGGCAGGTGAAACCTTTAAGTGATATGAGTTTAATCTTAAGATAAAAAGTAACACATATATGTTGTTCTCTTTATTTCATTATCCACAAAGTATATTTTTTGTGGGTGGTGATGGAAGGTAGCTATTTGAGTTCTCTCTTGATTTTGCATTATAACCAATCCTAATTGTCAAGAGGTGGATGGAAGTTTTCCCAACAACATCTAAAATTACTAATTCTTTGCATATTACAAACAGCCATTCTTTTTTTGCACCCCTGACCCAAAGTCAACTTTACATAAATCATGGCTTAATCTGAAGGGTGTGCACGTATTAGTGTTGGAAACAAACAGATGGATTTGCACTTTTAAGGTTCTAGAAAATAAAGATATCTAAAACCACTTTTAAAAGTTAGGTTAATCTAACTTAGCTAATCAAGTAAGTGCAGTTCAATTTTTCAGACTAATTCCATGCTTAGCCACACAGTCAGTCTTGGAAATCTGAAAGCATGCAAATATTAATTTATTAAAGAAGAGATAGTCTGTCGCCTTTAGGATAACTGCTAACAGATTTCATTCAGGCTAACATTTATCTCATAGTATAATCTAGGTATATGAGATATTGAATTGTTGTTGTTTGTTTGTTTATTATTATTTATAGGCCGCCCTTTTCCCTGAGGGGACTCAGGGCGGCTTACAATTCATGGGAAGGGGAGATATCCCGATAAATCACTCATATTAAGTCCTACCAAAATTTAAATCCATAAATTGGAACTTGAAGATTGTAGATTAACCATTGTGGATATATCAGCTTCAGATGGAAACTATACAGAAAAGTCACTATAGCACAGCGGTGGAATGCAGATTTTCTGTGATTGAGTACTGGCCATTGATCAAATAAAGATTTCTGATTCATGGTTGAATCTGTTTTCAAACAGATTGCAGAATCAATGATGATCTATAGATCTTGAGTAGAACCGCAAAGAGTTCAGTAGGATACAGACCTGCTTAGGGCAGTCCTGAAAGGCAAAATCATCGAACATCTTATCTATGTTACTGTCCACATTAGTCGGAAATTATTCTACATCATTTGAGTAGTTTATGATTTCAAAAAAAAATCTATTTTAAAATATCCATAACTGCTTTTGTTTAAAACTTTTCTTAACCCAGAGAATTCTTGTGTCAAACTTCCTCTGCAGTATACAATATCAAATTCAATTGCACCTGATACCTTTGTATTACTCATATTTTGTGTTCCCTACCCCTGATGCAATCTTTTAAAATATTAATTCTGTCCACAACTTTTTTTTTTGATAAATTGTCCTTTCAAGGAGCATCTTTCCCATTTTTTTTTCCTTAGACACCCCTTTCTTGCTCAGATGTGGGTAAGGGTTTTTTTTGTAGTTCTTTGACAGAAAGGCAATAGGAATAGTAGAGGTTACCTGATGCTAGAATCTGGGTCATGACAATCTATTTCAGTGGAGATCACAAATATGCTCTCTTTGAGATCCACCCTGTTTTTACATTCTTACCTGCAGACTGAAATCCTAAAGATACAACTGAGCTACATAAATCAATATTCCAAACCACCCAACCCCCCCCCCCAAGTTTTACAGTGTACTTCTCCCCTGTGAGCTTATAAACAAGATTTATTTATTGCATCTTAATTAAAATTGGGATAAAAATACAATGAGGCAGTCCTTGAAAAAAAAAACTTTTCAAAAGAGTAAACATGATATGTGTATAAAGATGTTATATTTTAACTGAATATGCTAAAAGCATATTAATTGCAAACGCTTTTATGCCACTTCAATCATTTTAAACTCTAAGCAGCTCTCACTAGCTGAAGAAATACCAGAATACTATAAGAGTAATATAATCATAATTAAAAAAAAAGCATGCATCAATTCATTATTCATTTAAAGACAGAGTAATGTTACTGGATGGAGCAAAACAAACGAAGCAAGAATCATGGAGACCCCACAAGTTGCATCTCTTAAGTTTTGAAACCTAGCTCTAAATGAAATGTTTAATTCTCCTTAACCATGTGACATCATCCATCACCATTTTAGTCAGACACATAATAATGTATAATCTCAGCTTGCTGTCCGCTTGTAAAAATGAGAAGAGACTCGGTGAAATAAGCAATTTCCCCACAGAAAATTGGAAATTCTGCCAACCAATTCCAGGTGACTCGCCATCAATCAGTGTTAGATCCTCTCGAGCTGAAGCCGAAGGCTGTAAGTGCAGGGCTTCACCTGATGGCTAATGGCATATAACAAATACATTCACGAACTATAGAATCTGAAAAAAGAATCTGTAATTGTCAGTTAACTTTCAGCAAAGACCTTCTCAAGAATTTGGTATAAAATAGGATTTTATTTCACCTCCCCTCCCTTTCCCCAGCTCGTCCACTCGTGTATTTAGAGGCCTTATTCTTATTATAACATGCTGTAAGGGAGAGAAATTGTTACAAGCCTCTGCATTAACATGTCATACCATTAAAGGACCTTCATTATCCAAAGGCTTAATGTGTGATTACATATGTCTCGGTCATGGCATGGATATTTTTATTCCTGCAATTCTTCTGAATCTAAACTCAAATAAGTTCCAGTTTCCTATCAAACTTTTTTTAACAACTTCTGATTAACACTGGGAGGGCAGTTTCCAAGGTAATTTCTTTAAAAATAAATTAAACTGCAAGTGTATGTAAAATTTATTAACTCTTCTGACTGCGCACGTCCCCACGTGCGGGAGCCAGACTAAGTGTGAATTTACTTTAGATATAGAAAAAAAAAGTATTTGGCAGATAAGAAATCTCGATGGAGCTGAACTACCATCAGCCAGAGAAATTATGATGGATTTATGATAGCAAACTGGACACATAGGGAAATAGATTTGTCAAAAAATGAAACCCATTAGGATGTGAAGCTCTGACATAAAAATACACAAACCAAATCTTCTAGCTGAGCTTTCAGGGGAAGGGGGTAGGGAGGGGAAGCAGAAGAAAAGATTGAAAACCTGGAAGACTAAATCCTACAATCAGAGCTGGTTTGAAAGATCTGTTGTGCTATTCTCAGCATCTACCAGATCACCTCCAATTTCATAGCCTAAATCAGTGACAGCAAACCTTTTCGACACCGAGTGCCCAAACCAGAATGTGTGTGCATGCATGTGCATGTGTGCGTGCCAGAGTGCCGGAAACCCAAAGTGTGCACATGCATGCCGGCCAGCTGGTCTTCGGGTTTCCGGCACGCCCATGCACGCTAGCCAGCTGATCTTCCCATGTGCCGAAGCAGCAGAAACCCAAAGACCAGCTGGCAGCACACACATCCCTGTTTTTGACCATTTTGGGGGGCATTTTCAGACTGCTTTCTGGCACCTGGGAAGACCAGCTGGCTGGTGCACATGTGTGCATCAGAAACCAGAGGAGCAGCTGGTGATGCATGTGCCCACAGACAGGGCTCTGTATGCCACCTCTGGCACATGTGCTATAGGTTCACCATCATGGTCCTAAATGCTGGGCAACAAGGAATCAGCTTTTTTTAAATCATGTTTTCCTTAAAGAGAAAAACAGGGCAAATAAATGTTGATTTAGAGGAGATTTCAGCCTGTATGTTGACTTTTAAATATGATAAGCCTGTTTTTTATAAAAAAAAATGGTGGTTCTTAGTGATTTCATCAACCATGTATATAACTTATTTTTATGTTTCTGTGTCTGAAACATTTTAATCCTCTTCTTAAAAAAATATGTTTATTGTTTTATATCATACATTTCCTTTCTGTGTTGAGCAGTGTGTTCTCTAAGCACCCTAGGCATCCAAGGAGTTAACATACAAACATCATCATCATCATTATACATGTACCCACACACACACATACACACACACAAACAAATATGTGGTAATATATAAACAAATATGCAATAACATCAATCATATTATAAAATATATTATCTTCCATTATAGTATTGATTATATAACCATTACCAAAATATACTCATCTGTTTATGTTTCTCATGTAAATCATATTTCACCAAATTCCACTCCTCTGTGTGTCTGAAACATTTTAATCCTATTCTTAATAACAAAGGCTTCAGAGCATCAGTACTGAGAAACACAAAATAAAAACTCAGGAAACACTAGGAAAGAGGGATAGTGAGGGAGAAAAGAAAAAAGAAGTCAAATCACAGTGACTAAAATTGCAAATTTTGTCACCACTTTATCACAATGAAGACAGGCAGACTGATCGCAACTAGCTAGTAATCAGCTGGCAACCACAAGCACCCAGTGAGAAGGTCCACATTTTTTTTTCTAGAGCAAGAAATATAGGTAGGATTGGAAAAAGCAGAATGATGGAGAATTTTACATTCACAGGCACGCAAACGTAAATACACTCATTTGGCCTTAGCAAAGGTAAGCTCAGCGAGACCATCCTAAGAAATTCTAATACCATTCTGGAATTATAGAGGCTCTTTTGCAAGGAAGGAAATGTCCTGGAATTTGAAAAACAGACCTGATTGCCATCTTAGAAAAACAGTGAGGTGTTCTGACCTAGGCTTCCCAAGAGCATGCAGCAAACTCCTGGTCCTGACAAAAAACCCTTTTCTTAATTTATTGTGAATTCTGCTTATTCAATCCAGCAAAGTCTTTCAAGGGAGGATCTACAGTCACAGACCTTATCTGGCTTGGAGAACTGCCAGGCCAATATCTGCAAAACATGGCAAGGAGTCTCCAAGAGTCACAAAACAATTAAGCGAACTCGTAGTCTCCTGCAAACTCCACTCCCCTTTCGCTCCTCTTTTATTTCTTCTGGGGGGGGGCATTCATCATCCACCTGTGGCCTTACTCCCAAGTCATCCCCTGTTCTTTAGTTGTTCCCTTCGTCTGGCAACTCTGCACATGCGCACACTGGGAACAGGCTCCAAACATTCATCTGCCTCACTGATGTCTGACTCTGAAGGCAGCTGATAACTAACATAGGGCTCTGGCCCCATCTCTGCCTCTGACACAGAGCCCTCTTCAGAGCCTTCCCCAGACTCCAGGACTGGCCCATGTTCCTCCCCAACCTTCTCACTGCCTGAATCTACTGCCAGCTTTGCTGGCCACTGACGGACCACAACATGGGGTCCAAATTTGACTTGTTCCATTTGGAATGAAAACACAATCAACTGTGATTTTATTCTGGCTCCCAAGCAGAACATTTTCTGAACTGAAAAGGGAAGAAAAGACATGGCAAGAGTATGTGTGATCAGAATCAAACACGTCCCAAAAATGCTCCTGGTTTTTTTGGGTGTGTGTGTGTGAAATCATAGCACTCTCAAAAGCTTCCTGTGGCCCTGCAGAATTTGGGGAAAATAAGCTGGGTCTCTGATCCCTTAAAAGCTACTCATCCTTGCTAAAAAAAACAAGCATCTTATTATGAAACTCCTTTGTTCCCCCCTTTAACTTAGTAAATTTATTATTCTGGTAACTGCATAATTCATCTGCCTACTTTTTTTTCTTGTTTTGATGCTTGGGTAATTTACTTTTCATCAATGTCATTTCTCTTGTCTGTCACTAATTTAATCTTCAACCTGGTTCATTCAGTTGTTGTATGGTTTATGTTGGTAAGGATTTCTGGGAACAGCAGTCTGCATACATCTAGGAGTCATTAGGTTGCCTTAAACTTTTTCTAACTTCTTCCTACATTAATACCCATTGCGCATTTGAATGAAAAGTCACCCTTATATATTTATCATAGAACATGTCATCTCCAATATCTGTGATTCCCGGTTCACTTTTTTAAAAAAATATATCAATAACACAGAAAGGAAGAAAAACAGAAAGAAAAGATCCTCCTATATATTTTCCTTGATTATTCTCATTCAGAACAGAATAGAATAATATAACAGAGTTGGAAGGTCTTCTAGTCCAACCCCCTCCTCAGGCAGGAAATCCTACACCACTTCAGACAAATGGTTATCCAGCATCTTCTTAAAGACTTCCAGTGTTGAAGCATTCACAATTTCTGGAGGCAAGCTGTTCCACTGATTAATTGTTTTAACTGTCAAATAAATCTCTCCTTAGTTCTAAGTTGCTTCTCTCTTTGATTAGTTTCCACCCATTGCTTCTTGTCCTGCCCTCAGGTGCTTTGGAGAATAGCTTGACTCCTCTTCTTTGTGCAGCCACTCAGATATTGGAACTCTGCTATCATGTCAACCCTGGTCCTTCTTTTCATCAAACTAGACATACCCAGCTTATGCAACCGTTCCTGCAACCATTCTTCATATGTTCATATTCATTGTTAAAAGAGTGGTGTGGTGGCCTAGAGGTGGAGCTCTCACCTCACAATCAGGAGGCTGTGAGTTCAATCCTATGTAGAAGTGGATATTTCTCTCTCTGGGCACAATGAGAATATATCTGCTGAACAAAGCTCCGCATTGGCGACTGCTCTGCTAGCACCATTCAGTTGCCCAGACTCCACCTCGCAAGGGATTATGGGGTTGTTAAATGATGATGATTCTTATTCATTGTTAAAAGCTGAATTTCTCTAGCAGTAGCTACCATACCTGGGCTAAAGAAATATGTATAATAATCAGATGGAAACTAATGGGATACAGAAAACTCTTTGTTACCACCATTTGGTTACCTTGATTTTTGAAGACCAAACAATGTAGCCTTATTCTGTCTTTTCTGAGGCCAATAGGAGGTTTGTTGAGATGATTGAACTATGCTTTTTGGATCTGGTGTCTTTTCTTTTTTAATTGCTTTCAATTACTGAATAAAGATGAATGAGTAAAATTCTATAGAAACTGTCAACAAACTAATCCCTGGACATCATAAACATGGGGAATGTCTCTCTCTCTCTCACACACACAGAAATCCTCTACTTTCTCTCCTCCTCCACATTTTCTCCCATTTACATCCAAACCTAATAACGACATGTGCCTGTTTTGGTTCTTCACAAGGCTCTGTCCTGGATCCATGGATGGCATTCTAATTTAAAATCTGAAAGAGGCTGCTGCCTATAATGAAGCAGTGATAGTGACATAACGTAATCTTGCAGCTCTGAAAATGCCTTTCATTAAAATTGTCTTGTTAGCAATCGCATGCTGAGCAATTATTCTTGAGCTGAACATTTCAAAGTTTTAGCGAATTAAATGGGCTGTGTTCTTAAAGGAAAACTTTCTAGATAACATTGTCGCTTTCATGAAATTGTAGACTAATTTCATTGCCTTGGTGTATACGTAACTCCAAAGTGTGTTAATGATAGGTGACACATCTACTAAAACAACGAAGTAAATAGCTGGAGCTTTACTTCGAAGCCTATCAGAAGGGGAATTCTCAAGTTCAGAAGTCAATATACTCAGATTTGTTTTTCAAAAATTTATTATATGGTGGTTCCAAACATTCACCTTGCTTTTATTAACTTTTGCAAAGAAGTATTCAATGAAATACAGTGGCTGTATTTCACTGAGCTTGTCTATCAGAGGTTGGCAGTTTGGCAGTTCGAATCCTTAGTGCCACATAATGGAGTGAGTTCCGTTACTTGTCCCAGCTTCTGCCAACCTAGCAGTTTGAAAGTACAGAGAAAATGCAAGTAGAAAAATAGGAATTATCTTTGGTGTGAAGGTAACAGTGTTCCATGCGCCTTTGGTGTTTAGTCATGCCGGCCACATGACCATGGAAACATCTTTGGACAGCACTGGCTCTTTGGCTTTGAAACAGAGATGAGCACCAGTCCCTAGAATCAAGAATGACTAGCACATGTGTGTGAGGGAAACCTTTACCTTTATTCAATGAAATTCTTCTGAGCTGGGTGCATTTACTCTTTGGTGACCCAGGGATGCTTCTATGCAAGTATCCTTTTGTATAATTACCTGTCTAGTGGCCTGTGGGTTCACTGCCTTTTCCACATTGCAATCAAATGCTTTAATGAATTGTAGAAAGAGAGAATTGAAAGGAGATACATAGATGTAGGCTGGGGAATTACATTTATTAGGATTTGTATGCCTCCCACTCTCGAGAGACTCAGAGAATTCTGAGAGTTGAAAACTGCACATGCTGAGATTAAGAAACACTTCTGCAAAGTTGTAGGAAATGTTTAGTAAGAAGTGAAAATGGATACTAACAATGGAATTGTCAAGAAACCATTATTGTCAGAGGCAACTAGTATGAAGAAAACTACATAGCTGTAGGCTTTGTCCTCTTGCCCCTTCTGTTTGCAGATGAAGACAAATGGGTAAAAGGGGTGCCATGTGTTTTCTCGGTGTGTGTGTGTGTGTGTGTGTGTGTGTGTGTGTGAAAAACCAAGACTTTCCATCTGTTGCTCTTAAGATCAGATGATTTTGCTTGTTCTTATGTTTAATTGGAGATAAGCTGATCTGAATTCTTCTGTTTGGCACATGTGGATGTAACAAACTTATTTCATAGACATCTATAGCACTGGATTGAGGGGCATGATGCAATCTGAATTATAATTGCAACCCAACACACTGCAACATAACAAGATTCACATGTTGCCATTTGGGTGTCATTGTGGTTTGGAATAATATAAAATAGCAATGGGGATGAGTGGAGGATAACCTCCCCCGCCTCTCTCTCTCTTCCATCCCTTCTCCTTGCTTTCCAATTCCCAAGGTTTTGAAAAACCTTTGGTAGCCAGGTTGAACTGTAAAATGAAAATGCTACCATACCAAAATCCAATAACTGTCAGATATATTATTTCATTTGGTTCCATCCCAGATCTTAAGAGACTGTCACTGAACTCCCATTTAGCCAAAGATTAAATAAAATCTGATCAAAGATTTATAGAATTCTGAACTGAGACTAAGCAGGCCATTGCCATGCCTGGAAAGGTTTCACTGTCAAAAGCGCCAGCTTTAAGTAGTGCTATTTATCAATAGTGCCTTAGCAATGGAGGAAGATACAGCACCAGTATCTGAGGAGAAAATGCTGTAAATTACCTGGAATTGATCAATGGCCATAAAATGAATGAACCTATCATTGTTGAGTCATGCTTTATTGCTAGGTGATGATGGGTGAGGATGGCTTTTCAATTAGAAATGTTTCATTCTTCTCTTTCAAGGTCTAGTGGCTTCTTCCAAGATCTAAATTTGGGTCATGCAGTCTGCTGAGTGGACAGTGGTATGATTATGTCATTTTTTAAAGCTTGTAAAGGCTAAAAAAATAAAGGACTTGACTCTGCTTGGACAGAAGTATCTACAACAATATTCTTGTTTTTGTAACACCATATTATGGAATGTACAAAAGTGAGCTGTAATAGAATAGAGTAACAGAGTTGGAAGGGAAGGCCATTAGGAAGTCAATCCAATACCACAATACTAATAAGTTTCCAGTAACTTGAGTCAATGGCTTTCCAATTGTTTCTAAGAAAAATATCTTCTACAATCATACCATTGTAGTCAAAGCTATGGTACACCCAGCAGTGATATATTGAATAGAATAAAATAACAGAGTTGGAATGGACCTTGGGGGTCTTCTAGCCATACCCACTGCTTAGGCAGGAAACCCTACACCACTTCAGACAAATGGTTATCCAATCTCTTCTTTAAAATCTTGCAGTGTTGGAACATTCACAACTTCTGGAGGCAAGTTGTTCCACTGATTAATTGTTCTAACTGTCAGGAAATCTCTCCTCAGCTCTATGTTGGTTCTCTCCTTGATTAATTTCCATCCATTGCTTCTTGTCCTGCCCTCAGGTGCTTTGGAGAATAGCTTGACTGCCTCTTCTTTGTAGCAACCCCTGAGATATTGGAACACTGCTATCAGCACTGGTCCTTCTTTTCCTTAAACTAGACATACCCAGTTCCTGCAACCAATGCCAATGTGACATTTTTGTTTATTTTTGTTGTGTATGTTACATAGTAGTAAGTTAACACACTCTCAAAAGAGCTCTAGAAATATTGAAAACAGATCAATTAAATGGAAACTAGTTATTTACTCTTTTAGTGATGCATCCTTGTGTGACTTGGAAGTGTCACATATACAAAGAGATGTGTTGATTTTATTTCCTCTTTCCATCATAAATTCAATGAGAGCATTTTATGTAGGGATTGTTGAATTATAGTATGTCTGAATGAAAATGTGCAGCTTTGACATATGACTACAGCTCATTTCCTGCCCAAAGTCTCCAGTCTATTTTTATTTATTTATACCACTGTCATCTCAAAGGATTCCTGGCAGTCAAAATAAATGAAAAGCATCCAAGTAAATATACATTAAATATCCATGGTGAAATTAACAATAATACAGGACAGCAAACAGCATCATTTGAAATTATTCCCTGAACATTCTTCAAAAGAAGTTTTAAATAACTTCTGGAAAGCTAAAAGACAGGGGGCTAACAATTCTCTAAATTGGGGGGCTGTTCCTGGGAAATATCAATGGGACTCATTAGACTCTGCATGGTGAAAGTTGTCAGCAAAATGAGCATCTAAAAAGCATGCATTCGAGAAAGGGATTATGACTGGAAAACTTATTTCTGAAGGAACTGAAAAAGTATAGGTCAGGGTCAGCAACCTGCGGCTCTGGAGCTGCATGTGGCTCTTTCATCCCTCTGCTGGGGCTCCCTGTCACCAGGCAGCTCCACAATTAGTAGGGCTTTCAGTTAGGATAAGTAGAGGAAAAAGGACACGACGCTAGGAGGAGATTCCCTGGTGGGGGAACCGGATTTCCAGGATTGAATGGTGGGCTTCCAGTTAGGACCTTTGTGGGTCTTTGAGTGTTTAAGATTGCTGACCCCTGGTATAGGTTAACATCAGAAATTACAGGATGTTATAATGTAAAATAACCACTTTGAGTTGTGCCCGGAAACACATTGAAAAGCAGTGCAGGGCTTTTAGTGTAAAATGATTGGGCAGCACAGACCTTCCAGCAAATGGGCCACTGAAGTTTGTATCAGTTTCAGTTTTTGAGTAGTCTTCAAGGACAGTCCCACGTGGAGTGCACAAGTAGCAGTCCAAATGGCAGTGAGCTAACACCGGGTAACACTGTCACCCGGTGATGGGTATGGTTTCTGAGACAACGTCAAAAGGAAGAATATTGGTCAGGCAACACTAATAGCACATTGCAATATTTATCTGACTTTAGTGAAAATCTAACCAGGATCTGACCCGTTTAGTATGGGATGAGAAATCAGTATGAAAAGTCAAGCCTTAGATTAGATTGCCTATATCCCAGTACTGGGATAACATTAAAATCCAAAAATGAAAAGGATTTTTAAGTTAATAAGATTACTTGATGTTCTGGCAATAAAAGGAAAGGCACAACATGGAAAAAAAATGGGACTAAAATTACATAGCAATAGCACTTAGATGTATACACCACTCCATAGTGCTTTAGAACACTTTCTAATGTTTACAAATGTCAGCAGTTTGCACCCAATGATCTGCCTCTTCATTTTAGCAACCTTGCAAGGCTGAAACAATCTTGAGCGCCATCAGGATCAAACTTCTGGTTGTGGGCAGAGTTAGTCTGAAATACCATTGGCTCCTTACAGATAACAAAGATCAAACTAATAGTAAAATAAACCAATGAAGGTTGCAAAGTAATGGATAGTGTCTGCTTTTTACGATCAACCAATCACTTTCAAGTGTTTTTTCTGGACTTAAAACAAGTTTCAGCTCCATTTACCTAGGGAGTGGTTCGTCCATATATCTCTATCAAGGACATCTTCCTTATTCTTTGCACCACTGTCCCACCTGTTAGAATGTCTAGCAAAGAGTCCTGCAAAACTGATTATTTCAAGATTTTGCTTTCTGCCTGCCTTTTGCTGTGAATCAGGCAACCTTCTCTCCCTTGCTGAATCTCTTTTCTAGAAATTGTTAGAGACAAAATTGTTTTAGACAGCCTTCCCCTCAGTTTATATCTGATGCCATCTTTCCATTCCTTTTTTCCCTTTTTATTGCTTTATTTTTGTTGTGCTTTGTTTGGCTGATCGTTTCTTCTAACCATTGCTATTTGTTTTTGTTTTGATTTCTATGTGACTGTGGAGATTTTATTCTGTTCTGTTTGTACTTTTTGTCAACCACCGAGAGTCGTTTTGATTACAGCAGGGTAGAAATGGGTTTAATAAAGGAAATAAATGAGATCAGTTCTGAGTGCCACGTTTGCATTGTTTAACCAATGCTCAGGAGCACATATATACAAATATAAAACTCTGCAGAAACAACACCTTGTCTCTAATTCTATATATGGACATATCAAGATTATTTAAATCCACTTATATGTTCTTTTCTTTGCACCAAGTAAAAGTGTGGAGCAGAGACAGCTGTAAAAACTGGATCTGGACTAATCTCTGTATAATAGTCAAATAAATCATTCGTAAACATAATTAGAGATTCGTAATTTATCAATTGCCCTGTAGGAAAAAAATTCCTATAAAACATATACAGAATTCTGATTAGACTACCCTACTGGAAGTTTCCCTAAGTATTTTTCCTTTGTTGTTTGATAAATTGCTTTCATAAAATATCTTCCTAACACATTTACTAATTTTGTTATTATCTAATATTATTCAGAATCTGAACGAACTAGACCAAATAACTGAATGAAAGAAACCTCTATTTGTGCATGCTATTGAGTTATTGTGTTGCAGGTCATTCTGCCACATGTCTTCAGCACTGGGATGCAATGAAACAAGCAAAGCAAAGTTTTCAAGCAGACAGAATACAAATCCAAGGATTTGTCATGGGGTTCAAAAATATATTGCTAACAAACACAAGGAAATCTCTCATAGTGTCAGCTGTATCTACGTATAGCAAATATTATCTGTGGACTGAAGAGTGAGTCAGATTTGCTGTGTATATATATATATATATATATATATATATATATATGTATGTATGTATGTATGTATGTATGTATGTATGTATGTATGTGTATATATATATATTTCAAGCTATTTAGCTCTCATCAGCTAGTCATACCCTTACTGGGATTCGAACCTGTGCTGTATTGCATCTTAGGCAAACGTCTTAGCCATTATGCCACAGGTCTCCTCCTTATCAGCTGAAGCCAGGGAAGAAGGTATATATTTAGTGTCACAACCCCTGGTAAGCCCCAATTATGGGAGGAAGCTAACTGCTTCCATCATCTGTCAATCGGCTCGTCACAAGAGTCCATCACGAAAGAAACCCAATATTTTTACTAAATATATATATATATATATATATATATATATATATATATATATATATATATATATATATATATATTTAGACATTTTATTAAGATTTATAGGCCGCCCTTTTACTCAGGGCGGCTTACAATCACAGGGAAGGGGGTGCAATATCAGAAGACAAACAATGTGCGAACAGAAGAAAATAATAAAACACAACTTTCATTCAACAGTCAACACTCGGGCGGGTAAATTGGGAACCTATCCCCAGGCCTGATGGGAGAGCCAGGTCTTGAGGGCTGCGCGGAAGGTCTGGATGGTGGTGAGGGTACGGATCTCGACGGGGAGGTCGTTCCACAGGGTCGGAGCTGCAACAGAAAAGGCTCTCCTCCGTGTAGTCGCCAGTCGACATTGACTGGCGGATGGGATTCGGAGGAGGCCCAGTCTGTGCGATCTAATCGGTCGGAGGGAGGTAATCGGCAGAAGGCGGTCTCTCAAGTACCCAGATCCACTACCATGGAGTGCTTTAAAGGTGGTCATCAGTACCCTGAAGCGCACCCGGAGATCGACAGGTAGCCAGTGCAGCTCGCGGAGGATGGGTGTAACGTGGGCGAACCGCGGTGCGCCCACTATCACTCGCGCGGCTGCATTCTGGACTAACTGCAGTCGCCGGATGCATTTCAAGGGCAACCCCATGTAGAGTCCATTGCAGTATTCCAGCCTAGAGATCACAAGGTCTCGAGTGACTGTTGCGAGAGCCTCCCGGTTTAGGTAGGGCCGCAACTGACGGACCAGGCGAACCTGGGCAAATGCCCCCCTGGTCACAGCTGACAACTGGTGGTCAAAAGTCAGCTGTGGATCCAGGAGGACTCCTAGGTTGCGGACCCTATCTGAGGGGTATAAAATTTGACCCCCCAGCCTAAGTGTTGGAACATTGGCCAAATTGTTGGGAGGGAAACACAACAGCTACTCGGTCTTGTCCGGGTTGAGTACCAGTTTGTTAGCGCTCATCCAGTTCTTAACGGCCTCAAGACCCTGGTTCATCACGTCCACCGCTTCATTGAGTTGGCACGGGGCGGACAGATACAGTTGCGTATCGTCCGCATATTGGTGGTATTTTATCCCGTGCCTCCGAATGATCTCGCCCAGCGGTTTCATGTATATGTTAAATAGTAGGGGGGATAAGACCAAACCCTGCGGCACCCCGCATGTTAGGGGCCTCAGGGACGATCTCTGCCCCCCGACCAACACCGACTGCGACCTGTCCGAGAGGTAGGAGGAGAACCACTGCAAAACAGTGCCTCCCACCCCCACCTCCCGCAGTCGTCGCAGAAGGATACCATGGTCGATGGTATCGAAAGCTGCTGAGAGGTCAAGGAGAACCAGGATGGACGCATAGCCTCCATCTCTGGCCCTCCAGAGATCATCGGTCAATGCGACCAAAGCGGTTTCTGTGCTGTAACCAGGTCTGAAGCCGGACTGGAAGGGGTCAAGATAACTAGCTTCCTCCAAGGCCCATTGAAGCTGGAAGGCCACCACCTTCTCCACAACCTTCCCAATAAAGGGGAGGTTGGAGACAGGACGAAAGTTGTTTAAAATGGCTGGATCCAAGGATAGTTTCTTCAGGAGGGGTCTCACCACCGCCATTTTGAGTGCAGCGGGGAAGTGCCCCTCCCGAAGGGAGGCGGTCACGACCGCCTGGATCCAGCCATGTGTCACCTCACTGCTGTTGGCAACCAGCCAGGAGGGACACGGGTCCAGAATACAGGTGGAGGCACTTACAGCTCGAATGGCACTTAATTTCACTCTTGCACAATTTTAGACCAGTATTACTTCTGATAACATTTACAAAACTTACAACTGATTGAGTAATGATTTTTTGAAGTTATGACAGACCTCCTCAGAGCTACTTAGAACCTAATTTTTAAGTTCCACAGTCCCTCCTCATGTTCACAAAACTGCATTTTGTGCACTTGGCAACCAAATAACATTTACAGCCTTTTGCAACATCCTGCATTCATGTGCCTGCGATTTAAGGTTTTTTTTTTAAAACCAGAAACTGACATTTATTTCTGGTTTCCCGCAAAAAAACAAAAACAAAAAAACCCCCACAACCCATTGAGTACAATATGTTCACTTAACAACTGCTGAATGTATACTTAAAATGGTATGTAAGAGAATAAAATAATAATATTTTTTTTTTGAAAACAACAACAACTGCTGTGTTCAGTTAACAATGGCTGCAGTAAGAATTGGATGCATTGGTGACTTGCCTAACAATTAGCATGACTTATGACCATAGTTCTGGCTCAGTTACAATCATAAATTGTGGACTATCTTGAAGTCTCATGAGAGAACTGACTTACCTACAGAGTCCTACATTTAGAGATGTATCAAATTACAGAGAAGTATTTACAAGTCCAATGGACTGCAAGGCAATCAAACCAGTCAGTCCTAGAGGGGGACAACCCTGACTGCTCTTTGGAAGGCCAGATCCTGAAGATGAAACTCATTTCCTTTGGCCACCTAATGAGAAAGAACGATACACTGGAGAAGACCCTCATGCCGAGAATGATAGAGGGCAAAAGAAGAAGGGGACTACAGAGAAGGAGGTGGCTGGATGGAGTCATTGAAGCAGTAGGTATGAGTTTAAATGGACTCCAGAGGATGGTAGAGGACAAGAAGTTGTGGAGCAATGTTGTCCATCGGGTAGCAATGGATCAGACACAACTTCGCAACTAACAACAATAATTTGTAAAAATTAAGTTGTGCATAAATGCCCTTGAACTCTGTATTGACAATTTCACTCACACAAATGTACGCTCTTGTTAAATAGCCACACACCTTTTGCCCCTTCACATATCTTACCATTTTTCACTTTTAGTTATCCTCTTACAACAGAGATCTGAATTATAAATATTCTTAATATCAGGCATAATGCACACTCCCCAATGTTTTATAAAGGAAAACAGGTGTACACAGATTCAACATTGATTACATCAAAGCAAATGCACATGGTATTGCTGTCATTGTTATTCAAATAGAACAAAAATTTCCTTCAAAAAGGAAGACATTGGCCCTTCTGGGGACTTTTCCCCGGTCAGAATTTTATGGTTTATTATATTCTTGCTATTCGTAATTCACATTTCTCTATCAATCTAGTAAAATGTTTTTTTAAATGCTAGAACTCAGAAAAGCATGTACATTAATTTTCATGCATACTTCAAAAAGAAATGGCAAACTGTTTTTTATACAACCACTTAAAATTATCATGGTTATTCCATTCCATATTCCTTTAATTAAACATAAGTATATAGAGAGCTGGGATCCTGTAAAACAAGCCTCTAGCATCAAAACACCAGTTGGATTTTAGACTGTAAAGTGGTGGATGATGGTAGTCCATTCCTTCTTTGGGTATATAGGCTTCTCTGCTGGCAAAAATGATAAAAATAAACTATAGTAATAGATATCATTTAAAAAAAATATGGTGGGGAAGCAATTTATTTTCAAGAGGATTTATGACAAGGATGTTCTACATGGGAGCCATCTTGTGAATAAGTAAACCCTGCAATACTGGGAAATATCTTGGGTGTAGGAGAAGAGTGGATGTCCGTTCTCCAAACTTGTGGGTTGATATCCAACCATTTTATTACCAGGCTAGGTAACAACTTCAGTGGATTTGGGGGAATGTTGGTGTCAGTGTTCTTCTGCTTATAAGGGATTTGTGTGGTCAGTAGGTGTTGTGATGGGAGGGTCATGTCAGCTCCATTGACCCTTATCAGCCACCAATTTAGTATTGAATTTTAGTTGACTAGATCAGGGGTGTCAAACTCGCAGCCCATGGGTCAAATGTGTTTAGTCCTCGCTCTTACGAATGACAGCTCGGCAACAGCCAGGCGCGTCGGAGCCAATCAGGCATGCCTGGCTGAGTGCAGGCTGTCAAACGTGCGGCTATTGGCCTCCCTGCTTGACAGCTCCGTATAAATAGCTGTCAAGCAGGGAGGAGGTCCCTGTCTACTACTGTTCGTGCTTTTGACTACTCTGTTAATAAACGGTTGTGTTAACTTACCTCAGATGCCTCCTGCCTCATCCTTCTAGGGGATTTAACAAAATGTGTCATGAGCTGGCTACCCCGCCCCACATTTTAGCAAAGGGAGAAAAGTTGTGATACATCATGTGATGGCAACATGACAATGCAAGTTTGACACCTCTGAACTAGGCTTGAATAAATCTAAGCTGCAATCTAACCAGTGGTTTTGATTCTTTGTGTCTAACAATGTGGCCACAAAGTCACCAGGAGTTGAACTTAATTCAAAAGAGACCTTATTTGTAGGATATATGGTGATGATATTTCATAAGAGCCTACCTGTCACTCTTCAGCTGTGGTAGAACTAGAAGTGTCAACTAGTATGGTCTTGCTTTAGGATGCTAGAGGATGTCAGCTAGGTGAAATATGACTTAAAGGACTTTACAACAATCTCAGTTCAAGTGTGCATTTATCTGCAAATGTAGGCCTTTTTCTAGGCTTATGTGGTGGAAAATCATCCTAAAAACTGTGTCAACAGATGCTCTGTAATCACCCAAATGTGTGCAAATCATATTTTCTCCTTCAAATCTAAAACACTGAGTGATCCATCTAGTTTGATAACATACGAGGTTACTCTTTTCCCCTTAACTTTATTACACTCATTTGTAATTCTGGAAGATTATGCTTTTTTTTTTAGTGCACTAGGGTATTCACTCAATGTAAATTCATCAAATTAGCATAAAAACCAAAGGAACAGGAGTAAAATCTCACAGTATGTGACCCGTGTTTCTAAAAGGGATTACATTTCTCTACTCTTTCCCCTTCAGGAAGGCATCATTTCTTATGTTCACATTTCTATGAAATGGAGATAAGTGTATTGTTGAAAACATTTTAATTTTCCAACTGTTGGTGTCTTCAAGTTCACTTCCTTGACTTTACTAGTGAGATTTGAGCCTCAAAAGAAAAGCTTCCTCTAAATTTGCAAAACATATTTCTTGTCTGTGACATTTTCCTCTATTAGAACACCTCCAAAAGAAAGCTGCTTGAGAGACAATGAGTTTAGGAGAAGGAAAAGAGCCGATGAAACTGGCACTTTCCTAAATAACATCACAGAAAATCATCTTGGTTACAAGCCAAAAAAGAAAAAAAAGAAAGATCGTTAGCAAAAAGGGATGGGAAGTGAAACAGTGACATACAGGTGATGGATATTTTAAATTTCAAATTACAAACTCTGGAAAGAATGCTGCCTTTATATGCATCATTAACCATCTGTGGGTCTATAAGCAAATGCATGAATACAGTAGACCAGGGATAAAGGCAAATAAAATTGCCTTATAATAAAGCAGATCATTTAGCTCATCAAATCATTTATCTAGACTGACTCATAACAGCTGTCCAGATTCTCAGGATAGTCTCCCAAGTATCCTTTAATGAGGAGCTTCTTCATAATCAAGACTGATAGCAAAAAGGGGAAGAGATGGAGCCAAATTTTCCTCCAGAAGGGGAAACAGTTGGAGATGAAGACTAAAAACCCGATCTCCTTTTCTATACTAGTGGTGAAGTGGTGTTATAAGAAAGAGACAGTAAGTATCGATTGAAAAATCAATACTCAGTGAGCAAAGTTTCCTATTGTGAGCAACCATGACAGGGGTTGAAAACCTTGTGACTCCAAAACCATCTTACCATCCCTACTTTTTACCTGCCTCTTTAGATTCATCCATTGCTTGAAGAACTAAGACATGGCTACTGATATTAAGGTTTAATAAACTGTTCTCTTCTCTATTGCATTTTTGGCTGTTCTTAGCACCAAAGTAACCTGTTCCCTGCCAGATGAATTCATAGCTGGTAGAGCTATTAAACAGTGCAAAAAAAAAAAAGATTTCAGCAGTTTTCCATGGGACTCTCTTGTCTGTAAAACAAATATTCTACTATTGAATTATGGCCCTATGAGATAGTAGAATTTGTGCCTCCTTTGGTGACAGTATCTCAACCAAATTTACCACCTTAAACTTTCTGAGTAAAAGAATGTAAATATAATATCTAAACATTGACAAATTCACCATCGATCAATGGCAAAAGGCAGCTTTACTTCTAACACCATTGTTGGAAGAAATGTCCTACACCATCAAAAATTGACATCTGTCTATCCCAGATTCTTGATAGGTGGACTTAAATGCCAAATGCAACCTGGTTGGCTGTGTGACGAACAATATTATATAAAATAATTGTCAAAATAGTCTTAAACTGATATACTGCTTTACAGCCCTCTCTAAGTGGTTTTGCAGTGTCAGCATATTTCCCCCAACAATTTGAGTCCTCATTTTACCCACCTTGGAAGTTTGGAAAGCTGAGTCAATCTTGAGTCTGGTGAGATTTGAGCTGCCAAAATTACAGGAAGCCAGCAGTCAGTAGAATTAGCCTGCAGTTCTGCACTCTAAGCAGGGCATTGCATATCAAAACAACTAGACACAAAGACAATTCCACCCCCATGCCATCACTCTGCTAAACCCACAATTCCCACAGCACTGTTTTATCTACTCATGGTACGAGGGCTACATTACTATTATCTTTCTCATCTTTCCTATTGCTTTCTACTATTGGTATCATGTTTATGTTACTTTGTTGGTTGCATGTACACTGGGAGCTTATGCAGTGGAAACAAATTACTTGTGTATCAAATCACACTTGTCCAATAAGCACATTCTCTATGACACAGCTACAGTATATGATAATGCATGCAAATAAATTGATAATGATAATGTTCATATAATCATATTATTATGATATGATAATGCATGTGAATGAATGTGAATAATAGAGCTATCGGATTCTGGATATGAATATATTCTATGAAAATAATTTCTGCTGAAATTTGTGTGTGTGTGTGTGTGTGTGTGTGTGAGAGAGAGAGAGAGAGAGAGAGAGAGAGAGAGAGAGAGAGAGAGAGAGAGAGAGAGAGTGAGTGTATACACATACACACACTTTAAACAATTTCTTGAAAAAGAAAGAACATTTGACATCTTTTCAAAATGTTGAGTTTGACTATGGCCTTTTCCAAAAGTGTAAAAGGAATTAAGATTTACTACAGGGAAAATGTTCAGCCTTCTTAGCAAACAAATTGCAGCTTGATATGTTGAAAGAAAGATAATTTGAAATAAGGAAAATAATAAAAGTCAAGCTGTCTGTCATATATTTATGAGATACAGTTTTCCTATTATTTTATTATATATCATTTATACACAGAGAGAGTACTTGCTACTAGAATAATGCAAACAATTTTGAGAAGTTTTCATGTGGGAAATATTAGTAGCATCACTTTGCTGCATATTTATAGAAGTATAGGCGCAGAATAGAAAAATAAAGTTTAACAGACATGAAAAGTGCCTACAGTAACATGTATTTCAAGAAAATAAATGCAGTCCATAGACTTGAAAGATAAAAAATTTCTCCATAACATTTTTGCTGAAAGTTGCTTAAACACCAATCTTTACTGGATAGGAGAATCAAAATTAATTTTTTGAGAAATAGGAAGTCAAACATTCAAAGTTAACTGAAGAATGATATGCTAGAGACTGGCAATGAGTGAGTTCAGAATAGAAAGTAGATTTAATAATTTTCCATGTACAATTAATTAATATTAGCTATATAATTAAGTTATTTTCTTTCCCATCACATATAAAATTATAATGTTGGAGTAAGTTTTGAATTCTTTTGTGTGTGAAACTCATCTATAAGGCTTTCAGGAACTATGTATAACCAGGGAAGACTCAGATTTGTCTAATCTAGGCAAAGGTTGGGCATCCCAATGTTGATGAACTGTAACTCCAAGTGATACTACTAGACACTCTGGTTTGACATCTAGACAGCTACAAGTTCCCATCCCAGATTAGATGTTGGAATGTATTTTAATGTATTAATGATCAGACAATATGATCCAAAGAAAACGAGTCCAAATGTATAAGTTTGCATAGAACTTCTCTTAATCTAAAGCAACAATTTCTATTGTATATGTCAGGTATGTTCCATAGTAATAGCATTTAGACTTATATACTGCTTCATAGTGCTTTACAGCCCTCTCTAAGCAGTTAAGAGTCAGCCTCTTGCCCCCAATAATCTGGGTCCTCATTTTACTGATCTTGGAAGGATGGAAGGCTGAGTCTACCTTGAGCCTGGTGAGATTCGATTTGCCAAACCAGGGGTGAAATTCAGCAGGTTCTAGAGAACTGGTAAAGGAAATTTTGAGTAGTTTGGAGAACTGGCAAATGCCATTTCTGGCTGGCCCAAGAGTGCGGTGGAATTGCAGATTTTGCAATATCCTTCCCCTGACACACCCACCAAACCACACCCACATAACCAGTAGTAAAAAAAAAAGAATTTCACCATCATGCCAAACTGCTGGCAGCTGGTGATCAGCAGAAGTAGCTTGCAGTACTGCTCTCTCACCACTGTGCCACCGTGAGTCCATAGTCTCTGTTCATCAGGTTTATCATCTTTCCTTCTGTCCCTTTTCTTTTTTCCCTGATTCTGTCTCTCTTGATCCCATTTTTTTTAGAGTGTACCAGGGAGGCAGATGCCAAATTTGATTGGCCTCCATTCAATTTTGAGAGAGAGCGGGGGAGGAATAGAGGGAGAGAGATATATCTCCATCCTCATTTGACACAATTGATCCAAATATATTTGTCCTAAAGACATGGGGGATCCATAATTAGTTCTAGGATTTAAAAGCACAACTCAGTTCTGTGATCTTCCAACTGAAGAGATTCCAATTTCTTTTCTGAAGAAAAGTCCAACATGATTTGGGGCATGACATTAGCAACATTAGGCTCAGGCTATTAAAAAAAAGATGTGCTAATGAAGAATGTCACTCTATTTTTCACATTGAGAAATCCAATGCAATTGTGACTATAAGTATAATCTTTATTGCCATTGTATTTAAATACAACAAAATTGGTTGTATACCAATTGGAGACTATACTTCAAAGGAAAATTCTGAATATCTTTTACTATAATTCTGGTTGGGAGAAAGCGAGAAGTAGCTATCGGTTAGCCTACACAGCTCGAGACTGATTGTGTGGCCAGACATTAAGGATGATCCAAGCTATGGCCAATGAAAAATTCAACAGCATGTTCATAAGAGCGACTTAGATCATTTTTTTCCTGTTCTTTTTTATTGACTACCTATTTTTTTTCCTGGACCAAAGTAAGTTATAGAAACTGGCCTTTATTAATTTTAAGACAGACATTTGAGCCTCTGCTCACTGGA
Source organism: Thamnophis elegans (assembly GCF_009769535.1). NCBI lineage: Eukaryota > Metazoa > Chordata > Lepidosauria > Squamata > Natricidae > Thamnophis > Thamnophis elegans. The sequence continues at coordinate 32,701,800 of NC_045554.1, forward strand.
TCACCAGTAATAGCTGAGGGACTAATAAATATTAGGAACAGAAGTTTTCTGTGATAGCCTCATGTATTTGCCATTTCCAAGGCTGCATGCACCCGTTGTGTTTGCTAGCCTTCAGCAGAAATTTAAGCATAGTTTGTCTTGGTCTGTATACAGTTAATTTGAGTGTGCTGTGTGTTTTAAGATGATATTTTCCCTCTGCTCTTTCATTTAATATATATTTTCTTTTTATGAATTATTTATTGAATATTGCTTTTCATGTTCTGATGATGCATTTTGTACCTTTTAAGTTAACCCTTCTTGAATGTAAAACGTGAGTTGCTAATCCATTAAACCAGACTAAATGAATTTGTCCGTGCTTTTACATTAAAAGATGCTAGAATCCTTTGTCAGTGCAATTATTTGTAACCCCGGCCTCCTATTCCTGACCTTTATTATTTCCACTAACAGCTGTTTGTCTTGCAAAAGTTATTATCAATTCTTGAAGACATTGAAGATAAAATCTTTCTGGTGGAAAAATGAGATGGGGCCATTCCTATTTCCAGAATTAAAGCTTTAGCCCAATAGACAAACCCTTATGAATTAGACATATTCGAATAGCAAACGGCAGCCCTAAGGACACAAAAGCCAGCTCACTCTCTTGGTAACAAAAGCTTGTGACAGACCTAAAGAGCAGCTTTCAAGCTGCTATCGCAATGGCTTCTGCCAAGCTACCAGATGCTCCTACTAGACAATTCCTTTTGCAACCAGGGAGGGGGGGAAACGTCAGGCCTACTCAAATGTCACAGAAAGAGCAAAAACAGAACAATGGTGCCAGGAAGGAATGAAGGATGGCTCAGTTTTATTTGATTTGTGTAACCTCAATTTCTGCAAGGGTGGGATTGGATGGAGAAGGGGCAGGCTAGCAAAACCTTCGACCGTATACTCAATCCTTGAACTCTCTTCAGATATCAGTAGCCTGGGATATTTTTGCCCACAGGCCTAGTTTTGAATTGGATCTTGATTGGGGTGACTCTTCCTTCTCCTTCTTCTTCCTCCTCTCCTCTTCGTCCCCTCCCCCAATATTATTGCTGCATTTCTGTTCTTCAAGGAGCTTGTTCTCCATTGCTTCCAGGTACTTAATCACTGGATAAAAAAATTGCCTTGCTGAATATGAGCTTCTAAGTTTTTATTCTGCAGTCCAGGAATAAAAACAAAACAAAACCCTAGTTTTCTAAATTCCTGATTTGTTAAAGTCAATCTTGTATTTCACATATAAGCTGCAATTATAGTTAACCTTGAGTTCACTTTAGGAGACAATGTATGGGCATATTGCTGCATGCTATCACAACAATGGGAGATGGGCTATTAGAGCAATATAATAATTCCAGAATCAGTAAGCACTTAACCCTTAAATATAGGCAACTTTTCATACAAGGTTTCCTAATCTTCAGAGGGTTCTTCAGGACGTTTTGTTTCAATTATGCCAACAACTTCTCCATAGAAATTACTTTTTGAAGTCTTTATAATGAGTGATGGAGAATGGCTTGTGAAGTTTCAATTCGCCTGTCTTGCACTGCTCTCTAGAGACAGCAGAAAAGTGTAAATCTCATGAATCAATTCAACTGTTTAGCTGAATGGTTTCTGACGTAGGTGTTGTCTTTCTACAGGAACCCTCATGGAGAAAGGCTCTCTGGCTGGGACTGCCATCTTTTATTCAAAGGTAAAGTTTTTTTTGGCGGGATGTTTTGAGTGAAATATTCAAGTCATTTATTTCAGCTTTCTTTTTGAAGATGAATGGGGGGGAGGCAATCTTTATGAAAGTGGATTTATTAGTCTGACATTGTAATGTAAAAACATACTTTGTCTGCCAGGTACTTTAGGATATATTTTATTAAAGACCATAAGCATGTGATGTTTGCGAGGCGAGATCATAGATGGCTGGGAGAGGCTGACACTTTCCTTCTAGCTCTTTCCTTAATCAAATAACATAAAAAACACCTTTTATAACTTTCCTTTTTACACAAGGGATAATAGCACTGATAGCCTCAGAATGAATATTAAAGGTCTTCTATTGATTTTGCACACCATGCTGGTTGCTCTCAGGGTGATATGGCAAGCATCAACCAGCTTCCAACAATGCAAGTAAGTAATAATTTGACAGAGCCAGCCGAATTACAATTTTAACATTTCAGCAGACAAAGAACGAGTGACTAACAAAAAGCATTTAAAGAATCTATTTAGGGAAATGAATTTGTCATGTTTGTAGCTTCATTGCAATATGCCCATAGGCAAGAACTGACAATTTAATATGGATGTATTCATATATTGTGCTAAATTGTAATGTGGTTTCTTTGGTTTTGCGTTACTGGACTGTTTAAACCCAGAATTGATATTCAGTATATTGCACAAACCACTTTATTGCGTTCAACTAATAAGAGTTAAAACAAGGCTTACAGAGCAGGGGAGAGAGTTCTCACCATTGTGCTTCATAACCTCTGGTTGAGTATTACCTGTAAACAAAATCACTTGTAATAATGTTTGAAACAATGAATGAATGAAGACAATGAATCCAACAATCAACACCTTTTGTTTCTTTACCAGCCTGATGTATTGTGCTTCCAAGACTCTTTTTGACAAACAATGCAGTTGACTCTAAACAAACCTGCAAACTTGGCTGGAAAGAGAATTACAATTACAATTATGGATATGTACTTAAATTAGTGCTGGGTACAGACACTATTCTTCCTTCCACTATAGGCATTCTATCACTTTAGTGGATGAGAACTTCAAGTGTAAATTACTTTAAAAGAGAAGAGTATCTGAGATCATGGGCAGAGTGTGGTGTTCTTGGACTACTTTGCCAATATGGTGGCCACCTGTTGTAGGTGCAAATTGAATTTTTCTTATTGAACAATTATCTGTTCCACAGTTGGCAGCATCCATAGCTACTTAGTCAATCCAGTTGCAAGGCATAACAATGTTAGGGTTGGAAAATGGTTGAATTTCTGCTTCCTGGAGAAACCAGCTTCACAGTTCCTCTGTTCAAAACTTTGATATAGAATATCAAAAAGCTGCAGGCATTTACTTTTAATAGAGACTCCTGTTCGCTTGTACTCAAGCCAGCTTTACTAGTAGCATGACTTTGTCTCTGGGCGTGAAGAAAAGAAGCTGCTGTAATCATCTTCACTGGCAACCATCCATTTGGCTGCCTCAGAGGAAAAAGGGGGACAATTAAACCCCTGAGTTGGACTCTAGATGAAGGCGTTAATCTTGAATGTAAATTTCAGAAGAGAGAAACCTTCTGGTTGCTTGCTCCAATGAACACAATATATTGGGATAATGATGCCTACATGTAATGGGCTGCTTAGTGCCTGAGAAAAAGAATGACTGGTTTGTAAAATATTACAAGCAGAGAATATTTGCATTTTTCCTTTACTAGGAAAAATGGGTAAGCATGGCTGCAGTCCATCAACAAGTGGCTAGTAAGATTTTTAAAACTCTCACTGTAAAAAAAACCAAGTGATAAATTTGGGGATAAACTTTATATCAAATGGCTAATATTTCTGTAATTTAATTCTCTTTCCCTTCCAATAAGTCTTCTCTGGCTGCAAGGAGCTGCTAAGGACTGGACATTACATTTCATCTGTACCAAAAATTTAAACATCAGGAAGAATTTCTGTTGAAACTCATCCTTGAGAGCATTGTTGAATCTTCTAGGAATTTGCTTCTCCAGCATAGAATAGAATAGAATTCTTTATTGGCCAAGTGTGATTGGACACCCAAAGAATTTGTCTTTGGTCCATAAGCTCTCAGTGTATATAAAAAGACAAGATACATTCATCAAGAATCATAAGGTATAAGCATTTATCTGCCTTTGAATTCAACACAGTTATACAAGGCCAAAGTATTTCCTTACAGATGTTCCTCAACTTGCAACTATTTGTTTAGTGATTTGTTTACTGCTGATTCAGTTCTACAGAGGAATTATTGAGTCTGTCATCTGCACCTCCATAACTCTCTGGTTTGGCTCTGCAACCCAACAAGACAAACACAGACTTCAACAGATAATTAGAACTGCAAAACAACAATTGCTACCAACCTGCTTTCCATTGAGGACCTATATACTGCTTCAGTCAAAAAGAGGGCTTTGAAAATATCTACAGACCCCTCACATCCTGGACGTAATTTTTTTCAACTTCTGCCCTAAAAATGACACTATAGAACACTGCACACCAGAAAATCTAGACACAAGGACAGTTTTCCCCACAAATGCCATCACTCTGCTTAACAGCTAATCACCACCACAATGTCAAATAATTTACTAAGACTGTATTACTATTATTCTTCTCTTCGTTCCTAGTACCTACCTTTTCCCACTTATGACTATAACCATGTTGCTTGTATCTTTCAATTTATATTGTTTTATTTGTTCAGTAGTATGATTTGATAGCTTATTAGTAACCTTAACTATCACTAAGTGTTGTATCTTTTTATTCTTGATGAATGTATTTTATTCTCATGTACACTGAGAGCATATGCACCGAAGACAAATTCCTTGTGTATCCAATCACGCTTGGCTAATAAAGAATTCAATTCTGTTCTGTTCTATTCTATTGTTACAATGGCATTTAAAAAAACAGACTTCAATGAGTCCTCACTCATATGGCCATCACAGCATCCTCATGGTCATGTGATCAGAATTCAGGTACTTAGCAACCAGCATGCATTTATGATGGTTGCAGCATCCTGGTGTTGTGTGATCACTTTTGACAATCTTCCCAATTGGCTCCTGACAACTAAGTCTATCAGAGATGCCAGATTCACTTAACAGTTGCATGATTCTCTTAACAGCTGCAGTGTTTTGCTTAAGAAACATGACTAAAAAAGTAATAAAATTGGGCAGGATTCACTTAGTGATGTCCTTGCTTAACAATAGAAATTGTGGTCTCAGTTGGGGTTGTAGGTTGTGGACTATATAAAAAATAAAAAAGGTGTTGAGACTCTAGAAAGAGGGCAGAGAAGAGCAACCAGGATGATTTGGGGACTGGAGATTAAAACATAAGAACAACTGTTACAGGAACTGGGCATGGCTAGTCTAGTGAAGAGAAGGACCAGGGGAGACAGAATAGCAGTGTTCCAATATTTGAGGGGCTGCCATAGAGAGGAGTGGGTCAAGCTATTTTTCAAAGCACCTGAAGGCCAAACAAGGAATAATGGATGGAAATTGACCAAAGAGAGATTCAATCTAGCAATAAGGAGGAACTTTCTGACAGTGAGAACAATCAACCAATGGAGCAGCTTGCCTTCAGAAGTTGTGGGAACTTCATCACTTGAGACTTTCAAGAAGAGATTGGACTGTCATTTGTCATAAATGGTGTAGAGTCACCTGCTTCAGCAGGAGAGGGGGTTGGACTAGATGACCTATAAGGTCCCTTCCAACTCTGTTAATCTGTTAAATCTGACTTATTCATTGCATGTTGCTCCAAGCTAAGAAAGCTATTTGTATGCAGATATAATGAATTTATTTTGAATGAACAAGTAAACTTGACCACAGCCTAATACGATGCATTTCTGAATTATCTGAAACTGTCCTATTAAAATAGCGACTATGGCTCTGCTTCTTTATTGTTACACAAATTTGTGCAATTCACTGATTAATACAAGGTCCTTATTTTGCCCTTCTAGACGCAGCAAACGCAAATGTATATCAAACGAGAGAGGATGGGAATGGAAAGAAATGTATTACACATCTGGCAATTTTGTCTTTTATTTATAACCTTTGTGATCATGCCATAATTGATTCCAAGGTGTAATTCAAACATGCAATTTTCAGCCTGTCTCTATATTTTAAATTTCTGTCACTCTGACATCTATCAGGAGGATTTTTTAAGGTAAAGTGGAGATAATCATTGCACAGATTTTTATTATAACTTCACATGTTTGCATAAACCTTTAAAATTATTTCTTGCTCATTCATTTACCAAACAGATAATATTTATGACAGTTGTATTTCTTTTGCTCCACAACGGCTGATTAACAACCATAAATTTAAAATAACGATGATCAACAAGAAGGAATAATTATACACATATGAATACTCCCCCTCCAACTTGCTCTCTTTTTTAAAAAGTAATTTTATGACTGTTCCTTCTAGAAGAGGAAGGAGATGCAAATGAATAACATTAACTATATTTGTTTACTTATGAGATTCTTTTCTGAAATGATAATTCTTTAGAGTCAAGGTAAATGCCAGTTTTCAAATGTTAGAGGTTTTCTATGTGGGTAGAAATGAAATATTTTACATGATTTTAAGAAGTGAAGTGAGGTTGAGAGCAAGAATAAATAAAAATGAAATCTAGACTGCTGTGAGGAAAGTAGAAATATTTATTCCTAAAAGCAAAGTGCTTTGCCTTAGGAATAGCTGCAGAGAAATGGGATACAGGGATGTAGTTTTATAGGGGAGCTTGTTCTGGTTGTGGAAGTGTCTACATGCTGATTCTAGGATGATACTTGTCGATGTGTGTAGGTATATGTGCAGTTCCTCTGGGAGACCAATTTAATTAACTCTTTGTAATTACAGACCTTTTATCCTTTGAGATGTGGATTAGGTCTGGGTAACTTATTTGAGGAAGCCTGAGTAAATAATTTCCCTCCCCCCCACCCACCATTTGCTATTTTTACCTGATTAACTTAGTTTCAGCCTGACTGTCAATTATTTAGTGAAGATTCTGATTCTCAGTCCATTGTGGATTCTATTAATGTTTTAAGGGAAGATGAAAATACTATAAAGAATAAAATATATTTTGATATAAAACTTCCCACAATTTTATGTCACTGTTTTTCTTCCTGCTATAAGGAGGAATGGACACAGTTTGTCATTAATAATAGCTTTATTGGAAATTCTGTTAAGATAACAATGCCATATCAAAAGCTTGGGCACCACTTTCGGTCATTATCATGGGCAACTTTCCAAAGCATTAAGGGAGGAACATGGCAAGCATCATTGCCCGAATGGTAGACAATATTTAGGTCATCAAATAAACCTATTTTAGCACTGTAGAAAGGTGAGAACGTACACAAATTATTTTATCATTCAGATGAATATTTTGGTTTTAGTCCCCTGAAATAAGTTGGGCGGCGAGAGAGAGAGAGTGTCTGGCACAAATTATTCAGTGCCTTTCTAAAACTTAAGAACAAGCTTCAACCAGGGTCTTCCCAGTCCTAATCCAACAAGATCGACATAGTTCTTAATCAGAGAAAATCAGCAAACTTTTTCAAATGGTAATGGGCATGTTTAACATTTTGAGAGTATACTAAGGATGCTATTCCAAAATTCTCACCACCGTGGGCAGTATAAACATTGTCTGTTTAAAAGAAAGAAAATTAGTGATGTAACTCGCTACTCCATTTATCTGTTAGGATGCTTTTTTTCCAGCCTATGTTTGTTTGTTTTTTAAATAGCACATATTTTTAACCAAAGCACTGGTCTGTAGCCTTTGGACTTTCATTTTATTTACTGAAGATATCTACATTGGACATAGAGGCTTTCTTAAAGTTGAGATGATCCTTAAAGTCATGCTGATCCTCAGGCTCATGCTTTGCTTTGTAACAATGAATGGATTTATTTCAGGTGGGATAAGAAGCAATCCAGGGACTCCCTGAGCCTTTGGATATATTGGCCAATTTTGGTATGGATAATGGGAGGGCCCATGGCTGCATGCTGTCTCCAAAGCTCCATGGTGCAGACTGGGATGATCTCTGCTAATTGTGGTCATAGACCACCATGAGAAAGGTGGGATACAGTCAATAAAAACATGAGACTCTAACAACGACAATATGATGGAAAGCTGGGAGATATAAAACCTATATGTATTGAAGCAGAGAAATATTTAAACCCAAGAGTTTTTTTTAAAAAAGTCTAAAAGGGGAAGAAGGCGGGGCTTAGCAGTGAGAAGACGGATTTTCAGGCTATTCCTGAAATTCCTCTATTCCGAAGGAATTGGATGGTTCATTTTGAACCCAAGCTGTCCCGGAGAGACAGTGAAAGGTTGGAGGAGATCCAGTGACCCCAGAGACATTCGCAAAGTCTCTGGGGGGCTTGGAATTTAACCTCCTTTGCCAGTGACTTCTGGATTAGCCGTAAGCTAACAGAAACTGCAAGTTGCCCCTAAGAATGGCGTGAGTGTTTCCAGCTGGTAAGATGATTTTATTACTCAGAGAGACACGGTCCGCATAAAAATTTAAGCTAATGGAAACCAAAGAACAGAAGAATTTAGCAGTGAATTGGATCTCTTTATTGGTTTATGGACGGTGGTTATCCTATTTCTTAAATGTTTTAAATGCTACTTACATGGACAAAGGAAAGATTACTTCAACATCTCCTCTGACTCTCTGTAAGTGGGCTGTAAACCAATTTACTATAATTTGGCTCCCTACAACTTGACACTTTTATTGCTTGGCTGGGTTGGTCTAAGATCAGATAAGATTGTACAGCTTCCAGCTTGTTTTTACTTGCAAATACCTTAAAGCCTCTAAAGGGAAAATACTAACTGCGTGCAAAGATGCTGTCTGTTCAAATTTCAAATGATTCATTTCAAATGATCTTTTCCGCACTACAAAAGATTTCTGACATGTATGATAGATTTGAAAAAAAGCTGGATTATTTGCTGTTTTTAACATGAAAATATGAAGAAAAAAGTGAGAATGTTGAATGTTTGAATGTTCCTGAAGATTTTCAATCTTTCAGTGCTGACATTCCGGGCATCTGGTTTACCTCTGAGGGAGAAAAAGATGGAATGTTTGAAGGGGGGGGGCAGCCACACAGAAGATTTACTTCGAAAGACAGAGCGCAGGAGGAATGAGAAGCATTAAAGAATTTATACTTTATGAAACATCATTTGCAAAACTTTTGATACCACCACTGAGAATTAAAGACAAGCTGAAAAGTGGGATAAATGTAGGACAACAACATTATATGAGAGGCACTTTAAGCAAAAAGGGGCAAAGATCTTCTTGTTTGGACTTGCTCATAAAGACGTTTGGAGAACTTGATCTACAGATGGCAAAAGGATTAAGGAGGTTTTGTTATTGGAGAGACACAGGCTGATAAATGGAAGAATACAATTCAAAATTAGCTAAACCTAATTAATTTTATTTGTAATAGATATAGTTGAATAATAATTGATAATGATAGTAATGTATATAATGTGGAGTTGATATGATAAATAATAATTGGATATGAGAAGGGAAGGTTAGAAATATTTTTGGACCATATACAAAGGTTATTAATCACAATAATTATCACTATTAAAAAATAAAATAAAACTATATATAGTTAAACGTTAACTAATATGGGGAAAATGTTATGATATACGATATAATTACATAAAGAAAGGAGAATGATAATAAACTATATACTATATATGGAATTTTTGGTATTAAATATTATGGATGTTTAACTAAAACATGATATGAGGATTTGATGTTAATGGAGGATTTTATAAACAAGTAAATGAAATGCTACCATGTGGTTATGGATTAAATCTTTGGCATAGTTAAGGATGAAAGATGTTTAAATAACTGTAGTCAACTAAAAGTGGAGGTATGATGATGTCAATATGGTAAACATTTGAGTTAAGATATTTGAATTAATATGAATTAATGGAAGAGATGCACCAAAACATGGTGTAACCAGCTGATATACTTTTTTATAATATATACTTGTGTTTTTTCTTTTCTCTTTTCCCTGCCTTGTTTTTTGTTTTTTGTCTTTTTTGTGTTTTGATTTTTTCCTTTCTCACTGGTGTGGGCATGTGTTGTTTATGTAACAAAATAATAATAATAATAATAATAATAATAAAAGTCTAAAAGGGGGGGGGTAATAGAATTACAGAGTTGGAAGGGACCTTGGAGGTCTTGTAATCTCTGTGGCAGCCCGTCAAATATTGGAAGACTGCTATCCTGTCTCCCCTGGTCCTTTTCTTCACCAGACTAGCCATGTCCAGTTCCTGTAACCATTCTTCATATGTTTTAGTCTCCAGTCCCCTAATTATCCTGATTAGAGTTTAGAGTAATTTATTTATATGCCGCCCTTTTCCCTGGGGGGACTCAGGGCAGCTTACAACTCGAAAAGGGAGGGAAACAAACAATTGACACATAAGACAATACATCATTAAAAGCACGACATTCATACTATTCGGGTGGGTTACAGTCTTTAATCCCAGGCCTGACGGGATAGCCAGTTTTTAAGGGCTGTGCGGAAGGTCTGGAGGGTGGTGAGGGTACGAATCTCCACGGGGAGATCGTTCCATAGGGTTGGAGCTGCCACCGAGAAGGCTCTCCTCCGCGTAGTTGCCAGTCGACATTGACCGGCAGATGGGACTCGGAGGAGGCCTAATCTATGGGATCTAATTGGTCGGGTGGAGGTAATTGGAGATTACTCTTCTCTGCACTTTTTATAGAGTCTCAACATCATTTTTTATAGTGTGGTCACCAAAACTTGATGCAGTACTCTAGGTGTGGTCTTACTAAGGCTTTATAGAGTGGTATTAGTACCTCACTTGATCTTGATTGTATCCCTGTGTTAATGTAATTTAGGATTGCATTGGCTTTTTTGGCTGCCGCTGCACACTGCTGGCTCATATTCAGCTTGTTGTTCACTAAGACTCCAAGATCCCTCTCACAGTTCTTGGTATTAAGCCTGGTTTTACCCAGTCTATATGTATACTTTTAGTTTTTCTTGCCTAAGTGTAAGACTTTACTTTTCTCTACATTGAATTTATGTCCAAGTCTTTCAAGTTCCATCTGGATCTTGAGCCTATCTTCTAGGGTGTTAGCTATTTCTGTCAGCTTAGTTTTTACCCATTACCCAGACTAGGTAAAAATATCAGTGCTAGTAAGGAGTGGGATGGAAAACCCTTAGTAGCACTGATCATGTTACCTACTCTGGGTCCTTCATTTCAATGATGAGCTACAAATATTCTCCTTTATAAGTGAATGGTTCTAAGTTGAGGACTACCTGTAATTTTTCAAAGACTTGGGGTGCAATCCATTTTATCAAATTCTCTTCTTAATTGTATGGAAGCCTTTATTAAATCTAATTTCCTTTGGAACTAATTATAATGGAAAAGGTCAGTCATAAGATTTTCTGCATAAATGTCAGAAGAATATTGGCAGTATCATGTTTAATCATGGTTCCTTTCAAACACAGTAACTGGATATTTTTAAAAGGGGGAAAACTGGCAAGGGAGAACAAAGTATACATTTATGAGTAGGGAGGGGAAAAATAACCTGTTAAACATTTTATACCTGAGATGGTTTGTATCATTGCTATAAAACCATATCTAAGGTGAAAGCTAAATTGACATCTAGTAAGAACAGGTGACAGCATTTAAGACACACGATGAGACATGCAGCATCACATAATGCTATGTTTGCTTTATATATAGAAAATTGCAACTTCTTTCAATCTGTTCAAAACACACAACCCTCTTGCCTTGAGCAGCATCAAATTTTCATTGTTTAACAGCAAACAAGCTGGTTATCACACACTATATCTGCCCTACTTGGCTCCATGTGCTATGAATTGTAAACCATGACTGAAGTTTAGATTTGTTGGGCAAAATGGTCAATGATAGTTAGTTGAATAAGTAATGGGTATGTACTTTAAGTCTTCATTTTCCAGAGCCCCTTGAAACTTCTGATCACATTGGCAAAATAATTTGGGGTTTGTATTTTTGAGGGAATAAAACTGGAAATGTGAATCTTCTTCAAGGCTCAGTATTGTTGTTGGTGTTAGTTGTGAAGTCATGTCCGACCCATTGTGACCCTATGGACAACGTTCCTCCAGGCCTTCCTGTCCTCTATTATCCCCTGGAGTCCATTTAAGCTCTTGCTGACTTTTTCGGTGACTCCATCCAGCCACCTCATTCTCTGTCATCCCCTTCTTCTTTTGCCCTCAATCTTTCCCAGCATTAGGCTCTTCTCCAGTGAGTCCTTCCTTCTCATTAGGTGACCAAAGTATTTGAGTTTCCTCTTCAAGATCTGGCCTTCTAAAGAGCTATCAGTATATTTAATTCATTGATTCCTCCAAGATTTCCTAATAATCCTTGCAAAAAATGGGCAGAAAATTTTCAGTCCTACTCCTTTCATCAGAATCAGTTAGTCAACATTATAGCTTTTAGGATCATTGAAGAATAAAAAGTATTTCCAAAAAGAGGATGAAAACCTGGATGCGTATTATGCACTGAATACAGCACTTTGGCCTCCCAAAACCCCACCTCTGTGCATTCCGTTTTTCGCAAAAATTGATGTGCAGAGGGCTTGGGGGGGCCTGCAAAGTGCTCCAGAGGGCTGGGAGAGGGCAAAATGAACAAAACATGGACCATTTGTTTGCTAGTTTTTGCCCTCCCCAGCCCCCAGGAGCACTTTGCAGGCTTCTAAACTCTCTGCATGCCCTGTTTTTCACAAAAACAGAGGGTTTGAGGTGGGCTGCAAATTTAATTTACCTCTTTAAAATCTTGGTGTGTCTTATACTCTGATGCATCTTATAGACTGAAAAATGTGGTATATCCCAGGTTTTTTTTTTTTTTTTAAAAATGGTCACCTGCAATAAATCATGGTTTTAAAAAAGAGCGGTTAGTGTGACAAGTGAGTCAAGTTAACTCAACTTAAAGACAGTGAAATTTATTAGAGCATAACCTTTTATGGACATCTGCTTCAGATGGTACTGATGGTACTGAAATAAATGGCATAGAACCAGATAGGGAGAACTAAACAGATGATATGATTATGCCTTAATCCATGTTTATCCTCTTTTTGGAAATAATATGTGAATAAGTAGACTATTTCCTGCCACTTTGATGCAGGATGTGCTGGCATGGCCACCAACGTTCATGGCTCATTGCTAAATATGCACAGTGTCCAATGGTGTGAATTCATCCTAACACGCTGACAAAATATTGAAATGGCTATGTAAAAGTGATAAATTAAGGATGTCTGCTTATTTATCATCATTGAAGTAATTTCTACACTTTTCTTTCCCCCTTTTACTCTCACGTTGATGTAATAGCTTGACTGGCATCCAGAATTCTTGTAAGAGCCATTCCTGTTGGCAATGCCACTGTGTAATTGGCAGGAAGGCACCACCATTTTGTGTTTTCATTCATCTTTCTCAATCAGGGCCAGAACTGAGTGCTAGGTAAGGACGTGAATTGATTGTCAGAAGGAACGGAGATTAGAATGAATTAGAGCTGAAATTATTGGAAAGCCTTTTTCTGCCCTGACATAATTTCAAAATTCATTGGGTTCTTTCCCTCAATCCTCTAGCAAAAAAAAAAATCAGATAATTTTTTCCTAAATATGTATGAGAGTCAATATTGCTGTGTGTGTGTGTGTGTGTGTGTGTGTGTGTGTGTGTGTGTGTGTTTTATATGCATGCACACTGCCATAACATAATGTTGATTGGAAACAGTGAGAAGAACAGAAAATAATAGTGGAACTCCTGGTCACAAAATGCCTAAAGCCAGAAACCTGGGCTAACAAAATACAATCACTATGTTCAATATAATATGCAAATTTTATAATGGCTTAATGACCTACTACACACCACACACTGCAGTCCTACAAAACCACCTAATCTCATTTTAGCTTTGTTTAGCATATGCTGTGAACCAGACAATGAGCTTAATTAGCCATACTGGCTAGGATGTGACATTGCACTCAGACATAGGACGGTTTATTTGCATTTGGTAAACTATAAACCATGATTTATAGCCGTGTGTAAAAGATAATGCTGTTGTTGATTCCCACATTATACCAAGCCACAGTTTCACTTCACCAACTGGATTGGCTGGGTTTTCTAATAGTAAAGCACAAAACCTGGTTCAGAACTGGTTGGATCCACGGAGTTCTGAACTATGAACAAACATAGGGCATTGTATGAATTTATGTATTAACCCACAGCTGGTCCTACAATCATAGATTTCATAATCCACGTTTTACATTATCTAATGGCTAGGTTTACAAAATGAGCTAAAAGTAAAGCAAACCATGTTATAACTTTGTGTCATGTGAACTTGGGAGGCAAGTGAGGGAAAAAGAAAAGCAACCTGGATGAAGAAGCAGAAGAAGGAAAAAAGCTGCACAGATATCAATTATGACTTTTGGCCCTTTTCTTTGGACCAACTTGATCTCCAATTGCCATCTTTCTGGGCACGTGAGCCATCACCCATGGCTCTTCTGGGTTCCAGCGTGCCAGCCAGCCAGCTGGTCTTCACGCATATGGGAGTGCCAGAAACCAGAAGAGCAGCTGCCCAGTGCACATGCACGTGCCGGGAAGATAATCTTCTGGTTTCTGGTGTGCACATGCACACCGGGGGGTGGGGGGGCTTGCCTTCCGGTTTCTGGCACACTCTCATTTTGGTGCTCGGAGCTGAAAAGGTTTGCCAACACTGTTCTATTGCCTAAAGCTTGATTTACAAAATAACAAGAGTTGGAAGGGACCTTGGAGGTTTTCTAATCCAGCCCTCTGCTCAAGTAGGAAACCTTATACCATTTCAGACAAATGGCTTTCCAATCCCTTCTTTAAAACCTCCAATGCTAGACCACCCACAACTTCTGGAGGCAAGTGGTTCCACTGATTAATTGTTCTAACTGTCAGGAAATTTCTCCTTGGTTCTACGTTGCTTCTCTCCTTGATTAGTTTCCATCCATTGCTTCTTGCCCTACCTTCAGCTACTTTGGAGAATAGGTTGACTTGCTCTTTTTTGTGGCAGCCCCTTAGATATTGGAACACTGCTATTATGTAACCCCAGACCTTCTTCTCACTAGACTAGATAAATCAATTCCTGCAACAGTTCTTCATATATTTTATCTTTAGCTTCACCCCCTAATCATCTTGGTTGCTCTTCTCTGTACTCTTTCCAAAGTGTCAACATTTAGACTTGTCTGCAACTGAACATAGAAATTGATGCATATCTATGCTGCAAAGGGATTGATGGGTAAGCATAGATGACAGATGACTGAAGACAGGCCTATACATACACTTCCCAAATCTCAACTAGGCATTGTATAGAGATGGGTGAACTGTACACTGACTGGTTGATCCAACTTCTTGTTGGGAGGCAAGTGGAAAGCAAGGCACATTCAAAGGACAAAGTGGAGCAGTTACAGGGTTTAAAAGTATAAATGCGACAGCTATGCAACTGAATGACAGGAGCATATATTCATCAGTTCCCTGCCATGCCAGGGCAGATAAGTCTGCTCTTAAGGCAACAGATTTCATTTCATCAACAACCCTTTTTGAAATGAAGAGTCTGATTTGGGAAGGAGTCCTGTTGAAAAGTTGAACTGAAGTTTTTGTACTAAATGTAATTTATTCTCTCATTAATGTGTCAGTTTTTCCAGGGGAAATCTGTAATCAGAAATTCCCAAAATATTTGGGATGACAAATGATTTGCATAACTACTTCTGGCTGTGTATATTGCATGCCTAGCATTTTAAGATTTAAATTTGTAATTTTGGTTTAGATTCATGTTCACACAAGCACATCTTAAAAACCACACTAGTATCCCCCCTTCCCTTCATTTTTTAAATGCTTGGCAACAATGTGCCTCAAATTGGTGACAAAATGCCCAGAACTTTAGTATGGTTAATTTAGCAAACTTCTTTCTCATTACAGGAGCTATTAGAAGAAAGAGATTTTAATTAACTTACTGGGTTTCTGGTCATACTTCATAGGGATAATCTATCATTTTTATAGGCCATCGAGAAGTGAATTTTTAAGAAATAAATAAATATTTGATACTGGACCTCCTCTTGCAAATTATTTCTAATAATTGCTTGTTCATGGTTCAAATGTTAGGCACCACACCATGAAGTTTAATTACAGTTCTGTTATAATATTAGACCGGGAAAAACAAATAGTTCATATGGAGTCCATTACTCCATGTTTAAAATCTGCTCAAGTCATTTGACTTACGGCAATAGTGCTTTTATAAATGGATTATAAATGATCATTGAAGAATACGTGAAATAAATTCATTAGGTTTGAGAGCTGTGCAAACATTCAAAGGGTGCTGCAGAAGCAGTTTTGTGAAATTATGTGGCTCCCACTTCTAAAGAGTGGCGTGGCCACCTTTGCATTACTTCATTAGAGAAAATGAAATTCTCTGCAAGCTTAGCAATCAAGCTGGCTGGAGAAAAATGCTAAGCTATGAATGAAGTGTGGTGTGAAGCACCTTTGAAAGGCAGAATATTGACCATCTAGAGCCATCCAGGGTGGCACAAGAGTGGTTAGAATGCAGAATGGCAGGCTAATTCTGTCAAATGCCACCAGTTCGATCCTGGCTCAAGGTTGACTCAGCCTTCCATCCTTCTGAGATCAGTGAAAGGAGGGTGCAGATTGTTGGGGCCAATAGGCTGACTCTGTAAAAACTTAAAGAGGGCTGTAAAGCTCTATATAAGTCTGAGTCTAGGCTTAGACTCTAGACACTATATAAGTATATAAGTCTGAGTGATATTGCTAAGTGCTATCTACCTCAATGAGATGGGGTGAATCGCCATTGAGGCACCCTCATGCCTTCTTTATACAGATTTTCCAAGTAGACCAGTATGTGTGAGAAGGACAATCTCAACTCTTTGGCAAGTGCTTACAGTGAAAATATTCTTTCCCAATCATAATTCTCACATGGATTCTTGTTATGAAAATTTATTGACATAGATGGAATGGGAATGCAAAAAGACTTCAGCAACTGAACTAATTTCAATTTAGTATTGATATAAATCCATGGTTAGGTTTTCTACCATTTTTTTTGGGGGGGGGGGGAATCTATTCTGACAATCAGATGAAGATTGGTCAAGTGCATGCTAATGTCCTCATATTCATGACAGCCTCATAAATTGGCACACACTAATTTATGGCACTGAAAACTATTCTACCTGACTCAAAATACAGTATGTTTGAAAGGTAGAGGAGAAGAAGGATCAACTAAAGAGAAACTGTTCCTTATTTTAGGACACAGATTGGTACATCTAATTAAATTAATTGGTTCAAAAACCAACATTTTGGGAATAGGATCTACAAAAAATGTTGCACAAGCTTTTGCATTAGAACTGTACTGGCAAAACAATTAGTGACTAGACATCACTAGTCCTTCTTGTTGACCAAAAGATTCTTAAATTCCCACTCTCATTTGGTTATTGTTGGTATAGGTAAAGGTTCCCCTCAAACATATGTGCTAGACATTCCTGACTCTAGGGGGCAGTGTTCATCTCTGTTTCAAAGTCAAAGAGCTAGTGCTGTCTGAAGACATGGTCATGTGGCTGGCATGGCTAAATGCTGAAAGCACACAGAACATTGTTACGTTTCCACCAAAGGTGGTTTCTATTTTTCTTCTTGCATTTTTACATGCTTTTGAACTGCTAGGTTGGCAGAAGCTAGACTAGTAATGGGATATTACTCCATTATGCGGCGCTAGGGATTTGAACTGCCAAACTGCCAACCTTTCTGATCAACAAGCTCAGCGTCTTAGTCACTGAGCCACCATGTCCTTAATATTGTTGCTATACTGTACTTAAAAATCCTCTTAATTCTATGTGTGTTAGAAACTGTAAAAGTAACATAGGAAATCCATGAATGATGAGCCAATGAAAATCAAGAATTTCACATAAAGGACTTGACCACACCAGATACCCAAGGAAGCACAGGAAGCGTGCACTCTTCCCATGTGAGAAAAGAAAGCATGGAAGAACATTTCTACTCATTGAATTGAATGAAAATTGGCTTATAAAAATGGGAGAACATTTACTTGGATGATACTAATTGAAATGTAATGACTAACATGGGGTGGGACTGTTCTTTTGTTCCTGAGAAATGGTCTAGATGATATGAGACAGAAAATTATTTTAAAGTACATTTGAATCTGGTTTGTGAGCACATCCATTCCCATCATCAAAAGGTAAATAAATTGTGTAGCATATTGGTAGCTTATGTTAGATGGATTGGAAAGCAATGATAGCGCTATGCATATTTGCCTCCCATATGGCTGATCTGTAGATTTATAAATAGTGCATTAAAAAAATAGAAGAACGGGGATTGGGAAGAAAATCCATTGTACATTTCTAATTATTTCACTCTGGCTGCCTCTGACTTTCTGTTGCTTTAGAAAGATGCAGCATTAAACAATATTGTTATCTTGTCTGGCTTTTAAAATCCAAGCTATAATAAAACAGACAAGTTCCCGAAAAAGATCAAAATACAGCTGGAATACAGAATGAGAACAGGTGATTGATCTTGGAGTGGGCATCCAGCAGGGCATTGAAATCCTCAAGCAAGATTGCTTTTCTTCTTCTTCTTTTCTTTCGAAAGAGTCTTGATTCGAAAGGATTTGAGGAAAAGCTAAATGGTGCAGTTGGCAGAATGTATCTGTTTTTTTTGCAGAGAATTGTGCTCTGAAAGATGTCAAATTTGGCAGAAACAAAGGCAAGCTTTGTGACATTGTTGTTTCTCACCAAATGTTGCCAAATAGATGTTGTATTTAGCGCTGGCAGGACATATAGTAACAATACAGTTTTGCCCAGTCTCCTGTGAACAAGGCCAAGCTTTAATCAACTACAACCCAATGGAAATAGAGACCACCTGCTTGGAGAGTGGAAATGAAATTTTGTCTTCAAAGGGGACCCAGAGAGCCTTCCAATATGGGAGGATAAAAGTTCACATCCATCTGAAAACTTTCTACACATCCCAATTCAGGGGAAAAAAATCAGATGTTTTTCTGTTTAGAAAGTAGAAGATTGGTATTGGGGAAAGGCGATCTTTAGCGTTCAGTAGCCAATCAAATAATGAATACAAAATTGTAAAGGTCTAAGTTATGGTTTGAAGATTGTTTTTGTTGTTAATTGCAAAGTCATATCTGATCCATCAAGACCCCATGGACAACGCTCCTCCAGGCCTACCTGTCTTCTACCATCCTTTGGAGTTCCCTTAAGCTCATGCCTACTGCTCTGGTGACTCCATCCACCCACCTCATTCTTGTCATCCTTCTTTTGCCCTCAATCTTTCCCAGCATTAGGCTCTTCTCAAGTGAGTCCGTCCTTCTCATTAGGTGGCCAAAGTACGTGAGTTTCCTCTTCAGGATCTGGCTTTCTAAAGAGCAGATCTCCTCTAGGACTGACCAGTTGGATTGCCTTGTAGTCAAAGGGAGTCTTCTCCAGCACCATAGTTCAAAGGCCTCAATTCTTTGGTGCTCAGCCTTTCTTATGGTCCAACGTTCACAGCCATACATTACAACTGGGAAAACCATAGCCTTGACTTACACACTTTTGTTGGCAGGGTGATGTCTCTGCTTTTTAGTATGCTGTATAGATTTGTCATAGCTTTCCTTCCCAGGAGCAAGCATCTTTTAATTTTTTGGCTGCAGTCCCCATCTGCGGTGATCTCGGATCCCAGGAAAATAAAATCAGTCACATTTCTTTCTCATTTATTTGCCAGGAATTGAGGGGGCTGGATGCCATGATCTCAGTTTTCTTAATGTTGATTTTCAAGCCAACTTTTGTACTCTCCTTCTTCACCCACATTAAGAAGCTTTTTAGTTCTTCACAAAAGATAAACCTATAAAAAGTATATATTTCAAGGACATATGCATTTTATGCAATCTTTCTTTTGTAATGAATTTTCTACAAACAATAAACATAATCGAAAGTATAAATAAAATTATTCTTTAATGGCTGAAATAACTCCTAAAAACATAAATCTTGCCTACATGGTTTAATGGTTAAAAAAGCACGAGCTAAATATAAATTGTTGCCTAATTCATCAACTATTTTCATGGTGTTCTCTGCCATGTTATCATGGTGATGGAAAAGAAACTTTAGCACCAATCCTTGCATTTATGACTTTTGCAGGTCATTTTGTAAAACAAAAGAAAGGTGAATAAGACTGTAAGCACAGTCATAGTTTCAGTTACTACAGTTTTCTTGAATAACCAAGTTGTGTATCCTGATAGTTGTCACTAGCATCCCAAAACTTGGGAGTTACAAGGAAAAAGAATTTTTATGACTGACCAATGAACTTTTTTCTGAATGCATTAACTTGAACATCTTAGTGCCCATGAAGATTCCTACTTGGAGAAGTGATTTCTTAAATAGTTGATTTCCAAGCCAGTTTGGATTTTAAACACTAATGCCTTAAATTATGTGTAGAATAGGGATGGCAACCAGGAACAGAACTTTCAGAACAATGTATAGTTTTGAATCTTGTACCAATTAGCAACCTAGTTTTTGACTAATTGCAATTTTTAAACTGTCATAAGAGCACATAATGACCAACAAGATCTGATGTGATTTATGTCAAATCTGGATGAACCAGAAATCATTGTACATAGCACATTAATAATAATTTTGCAAATGTGTCCCATCTTCATAGCTGATATCTGAGAATTCCATTTTGGAGATGCCAGCTAAGAATGCAGTAAACTTGAGAAGCGTAATTGACTTGCATTTTGCTAAGATTCTCTTGGCCTTGTGTTCAAAAACCTCTTGAGTGGTAACATCTCAGCCTCATAAAGACATGGTCTATTAATTTAGATTAAAGGAACATTCCTGTTTGTCTATTTGTTTACTAAATATTTAGCACAGAGTAGTCGACACCAAACCTAACTATGAAGAGCAGTACACCAGACTATAAATTTGGAATGGGAGGTCTCTCAAAAAAATGAGTATCCCATGAAATTGGGGTAGATTGTGGGGTGGTATGAAAAGTGAGGTGACCAACTTCCTTCTCTCCATTGTTCTCACTGCCAATTCACTCGCTTCTTCTTTGATGCTCATTTTTATCATCTTCATGAGAGATTGTGAAGAAAAGAGGAAAGGACTAAGGGTCGAAAAGCTGGTGCTCCTTGCTTTTCATTTTGTGGTAGCTTGGAGAAAAATGGTGAAAGGCAGAAATAATAAAACAAGAGAAGAAGCAGGGCCAGGAAGCCCTAGAGAATGTCAGTAAAGGTTTTAGGGTGATGGCCTTGTCAGTTACTTAACAATGGCTACTCCTGAGAATAATGGAAGGTCTGTAATGCCTCTGTTACTGCCCAGAATGAGCTAAAGTGAAACTGTAAAATTCAGGAGAAAATGTGGATGGGATGAAATTTGGAAGCATGTCTATGTCAGGCTGGTATTGGCCCTTATTAAAAAAACCATTTGATGATAGACAAATGAATTGCCTGCTAGTAATTGTGAATGTTCTAAAATCGTGGAGCTGGGAGAAATGTTTGTGAGAATCAAAAGGTTAAGTCAGTTGAAAATTGCAAAACTGAAATGAAGACTCATCTAAACCCACAGTCTAAGTGCATCTTGCTGTTGATTGTGAACTAGCAGAAACGTGGTTTTTTTTAAGGTATTGGTTGGAGGATTGTGTCTGAGGATTGCATTTTATTTGTATAGATGTTGGAGAACCTGTGGTTTCTGGATTACTAAGAATGGGCTTCATTAAACCCATTGAAGTCTATAGAAATATAAGTATAGACTGTCTTGGAATTTATAGTTGGATTCAAATGTTCCCTTGTTTCAAACACAAATAAATGATAGGAACTCACACTTACACCAAGGTTAACAATTCTTGAAAATAAACAGACAAATGGTGAGATTGTTAAAAAAAGAATCCCAATAGCTACTTCACTATCTACCTCCATAAAAAGTCCAGCTATAATTAGATAAATAAGATAAAGTAAATAGATAAAAAGATTCCTATGAAATGAACCCAATGCTGTGCATTGGCCAGCCAAACTCACATATTAGACTGGAAATTGAACAATTCAAAAAGAAGGTGATAATCCTCTGAATATTTAATATAGACACAAGCTAAGATTTGTTGACCTAGGACCTTTTGTTGGCAAAAGTCTCTTTTGGAAATCTGAAGGCTGATCCACAACAGACTATTGGGCAGTAGCTCCGTTAAACAGTGAGACATGAGTTTGCAGAGACAGGTATGAGTTAATCACCACTTTCCAACTTTTATTTTCTTTCGCATCAGTTCATGGACACAACTCTTCACTTCTCACTTTCACATATTAAGCTGTCAAAATATGTCCTGTAAACTGGTCCTTCTAAGTGTGAGGTGTTTTGCTTGGCTGGTCTATTTATAAGCAGAAATGAAGAGTTTTGAGGGAGGGAATTCAAATAAGGATTTACTTCTTCCCTTCTGTCCATCTCAAAATGATGTCGCAGTGGTTAGAGTGCAGTATTCTGTCCACTGCCAGGAGTTTAACCCTGATTGGCTCCAGGTTGACTCAGCCTTCCATCCTTCTGAAGTTGATAAAATGAAGATCATGATTATTGGGGGCAATATGCTGACATTTGTAAACTACTCAGAGAGCATTTTAAAGCACTATGGAGCAGTATATAAGTCTAAGTGCTATTGCTGTAATAAAATAACAGGAGACAATCATTGGAGAACACTCCCCACCCCCACCCAGAAGAATAGATATGAAATAAAGGACTTCGTTGGACCATGATATAGTGAAGGGACAGCAGAACTTCAACCAGAAAAGCGTATAGAAAAAGGGTTTGGTGAACTTTCTAATAACTTCCTTTGGCAATTTCATCAAAACTAATAAGGATGCCTATTAGACTGTTTTTCTGTTGCCCGAACGTCTCTTGGCTTCATATGTGAGTTTCATCATTTAATCCAGATAAGATGGATTAGACATCCAGCACTGTCATGGAAAACAAGATTATCTGCTAATGTTATGTTGGTTGCTGAGGCAATTGAGCTGATGCTGAGCAAAGTTTAGGCTTCAAGTGCCAGATACAGTGTGGTTCAGTCTCTGAGTTACCATGGATTCAGCTTGACAGTTATTTTCTAAGACCCCAAGTGGGCCCAGGGATCATGATATGGCACCGACATGCTGTGGCTGAAGAAAGAAGATAAGAGGTTAGGCTAAGCAACATTCACTTAATATTTAGCTATAAAACACTGGGTCAGATTCAAGAAAGAAATAAAAGATGCAGGTAGTCAGTTAGTCTCATTGTAAATCTTACAATACGACAGAGTTGGTGTCTAGGAAATATCAAATCCATATATGCAGCCCATTTTCTATTTTGGCCTTTGCACAACTTTTATTGTTGCTATTATCATGGTGCGAGGGAGGGAAGAGTGTCATTCAGCCTTTCAAAGTGCTCTGGAGAAAAGAAAAAAAAAGCCCAGGGAGTCTTGAAAAATGCAAAATGATGGTGAGTCTGACATTTATTGAAAAAGGCATTGTCACCTCAGTTGTAATTATATATACTTAGTAAGAATTAAATCCATAGTACTGGAAGACCTTTCCACTTACATTGCAAACTGGCACCCCCAAACATTGGAAGGATAGTTTATAATCATGTTCAAAGAACACTTGCTTTATCCATATTTAAAAAAAAAACGATTCCTGCCTCTGGAAATAAGACAGTAGAGCAATCAAATGTTAAAATGAACCTTGGAGATATCCATGCCACACTGTTTATTGGTGCTGTTTATGGCAAACAAATTTCCATCCAAAATGCATTTGCTCTGTAACAGCTAATTTATAATCTTTTCAGGTAGGGTCTCCCTAAAGATTTTGCCCCTTGTCTAAGCCTTTATCTACACAAGCCAGAAAATGAACATTTGTCTTGGGTGTTTGTTTCCAGTTTTACATTTACCACTGTTCACATTTTCACATATCCCCATATTTTCACATGCACTACAGTGGACCACAAAGAATCATTTAAGACAAACTCCTTATTGGTTGGCTATAGCACCAAGTAGAAATAAAATCAGAATGCTAAAACTGAATGTTAAGGAAGACACTTTTTTTTCTTTTAAAAAGCATAATGCAAGGCATGTTTGTGACAGCTCATTTGCTCTTATCATTTTCCCGTTAACCTTCAGAGATCCTGCTTTTATTTTTCTACTTCTCATTAGAGTGTAAAGTTTAATAGCAATCATTAAAAATCAAGAAGGGAGAAGGAATGCAAAATGAAAGGAATTTGGCACATACATATTTTATCTGTCAGTGGCTTTGAATGTTGGAGGATTTATGAGAATTCATAAGAATTTATAAGGGAAACAGTTCATTTCACTAGAATACCACAATTAGCATCCTATGTTACTGTCCAGGGTACTGGATAAAGAAATAAAACTTCCATTGATATGTGAGCATCAAATATTTGATTTCACTTGTCTACTTCTGTGACCACTCTTACTCAATTTACCCTTGCTGAACTAGGAGGCAGTTATTTTCTTACACTGCCCTGAAATACTGCTTTCAACTCAAAACCTGCATCTACCTCCCCCCCTCCAAAATCACTAATAAATATTAGATATAAAAATAAAAGTGCTTACATTTAACTTGTTAACAAAGAATGGAGCAAAATATTTTATGATGTTTTGAAGAATAGCTTAACAACTCAGAAATTAATTTAAAAAAAATCTGGTATCATAAAAATGTGTAATGATGTCACAGAAGAGAAACAAGTTATACCAGATTAGACTGGAATTGATTCAAATGTGGATTTAAATATGAAAAGTTACAAGAATTATAAGGAAATTATGATATATTGGTCATAAAATGAAATTAGTTGATGTTTTAATATTTTAAAGGAATATGCAAAATATTGAACCCAAATAATGATTTGGATAAACTATTTTACTGGATGTACGAAAGAGATCTGCTAAAAGTTTTGAAGGGACAAAAATTGAAAATAAATCAAGTTCTATGATGTTATCAAATAACATCATAGAACTTGATTTATTTTCAAATTCCAACATTATTTGGAAATAGTGCTTACAAAGCAAATTGATTTTTATACATAAAGTTGTACAGTCTGCCTGCATAGTTGTGGCTTGGTATCACTGCCCACTGCTGACTCCAAAATGTAACTTTTTGAAAATTATTTTAGGAAAAACTTACTTGTTAGCATTCAATGTGCTCCAAGGAAGATCTAGTTTGCTTACGGCTATGTTTTATTCTTGAATCAGATAGAGCTGTATGTTTGGCTCTAAGGCATAGCTTCAGGGGGTCACCTATAGCATAGCTGTGGGGAAGAAAGTTTGGTAGAATATCTACTTTGCAGATACAAAACATTTCAGATTTAGTGCAAACTGTAACTAGTAGTTTCCTCCCCTAACATCCCAAAAAGCTACAGTCAGTCAATATCAGCAGTTGAGATTCAAGGACCAAGGATAGGACCATTTAAGGTACTTCCAATGTTCTAAATTCCTTCTGATCTACTGATTTATTGACAGAACCAAAATAGAGCAAAATGTTGCTTAAAGTGTGTAATGTTCAGACAACCATTCAAGATAAATCAGACTAGAAATCCAATCTCACATGGGTCAATACTACTTTTATGGTATGTCTATAGTAACATAATTTAACATATCTGAATGCATGAGCCCCTGTCCCTTTATCTTTATGAGAAATAGGGAAGGTCTTTCTGACACATTGCCATGCACAAACGATCAAGTCCATAAACAAAGTTCCAATTAACCTGATTTATTGCTACTTATGGTTAGTCACAGGAATCTTCTCAGCTAACAGTTAGTTCTGCCCCTGCTTGGAGTTAGAGAAGGCTCAACAGAATTCAAGGGAGGTTTGCCTAAGTTCGTTTGTGGCTACATAGGAATTCTAGGCTGTTCCTTCTTTTAACACCAATCCCAGGTTCTGCCACTCCTTCTGCTACAGACATTTACTTACTGCTCCACATTCAATCTTCTTTTACTTGACCATTGTCTTGGTAGAGGGTCTTCCTACTGTCTCCAAGGCCATTTGCCCTGTCCTCTACATATTCAACCAGCCCCCTCTTATTTATTTAATCTAATTATAAATAGTTCAATTAAAAAGGAAAACCCAGAACTGAACAAAAAGTCTTCTTTTCTTTTGAAGAAGGACCTTTTTGATTGGCATTCCTGTTTTATTTTCCCCAATTCTGCTTTTTTTTGGGGGGGGGGATAATATTTTAAATGATAGTGTTCAGTTTTCTATTCTGTTAATTTTCTCAATACTCTACAATGGGATTAGAGAAAATAGTTTACTTTGGCTTATTGTGTAATGTAAAAGCCAGCCTTTATGTTCTAGCAACCACGGCCTATTGCTTTATGAATTCAATCGTGCTGGCTTACCAAGTAAAATGGGAGTGAGTTGAAGGTCTCATCTCCCTAAGAAGAAACAGGTTAGGACAATTTTTAAAGCTTTCCTTTATTATTTGACTTAGAATACCCAGTGACTAGTTCCTGGTTAAGTTCATTAGCCGACCTTATTGTTGCTAATTTTGTCATCCCTTTTGACTCTTTTTCACCTCAATATCCTGAAGCACCTCAGTACACTAGGGGATTATTTTTTCTTCTCCTGCACATTCTTAGAAGTTAATACGATACACATTAAACAAAGATCAACCATAAGACCCTGGGCTACAACTTATAGGCACACTTTAAAAGCTGCCTTGGGTATAATATTTTTACTTATTTCCCATGTTTTCTCAAAAAAACAAAGCTGTTTACCTTCTCTGCAAGAGTTTGATTATCCTCAGTAATGTAAGGTATTCTGCATAAGGTATTTTCTTTCAGCATTGGGATAAATAGACTATTTCTATAGAAAAAAATGGGACATGATGGCTCAGTGGCTAAGATGCTGAGCTTGTCGATCTGAAAGGTTGGCAGCTTGGCAGTTCAAATCCTGTGTAATGGAGCAAGTCCTGCGTAAATCCTGCATAATGCAGCTGGGTAATGGAGTGAGCTCCCGTTACTTGTCCCAGCTTCTGCCAACCTAGCAGTTCAAAAGAACATAAAAATGTAAGTAGAAAAATAGGAACCATCTTTGGTGGGAAGGTAACAGTGTCCAGTGTGCCTTCAGCATTTAGTCATGCTGGCCACATGGCCACAGCGATGTCTTTGGACAGTGCTGGTTCCTTGGCTTTGAAACAGAGATGAGCACCAGCCCCTAGAGTCGGGAATGACTAGCACATGTGTGTGAGGGAAACCTTTAGCTTTACAGGAAGAAAAAGGTTACAAAGAAGTAAGGACTAACTGGGGGCTACATAAAATAGCCTCTGCTTTGTGATATTGTTTCTCTGGAGTAACAGATTAGGGGAATATTTCCTTTTCAAATACAGTTAATCAACATTATTTCTCCCAACTGTTGCTATGGCATTTTCTCTGGATCATGCTGATACCTCCTGTCTGGATTGACTGCATTGGTGATTCCACCCAGTCAGGGGTCATGTAGAAACAGATAATCTTGAAATGCAAAGTAGTCAAAATTCATAAATTTAAAGCCATGGCGAAGCACTGTGGTGGGTAGAATGATAAGTACGACATAAGACAGAAAGGGGGAAAGAAGTGGCCTTTTGTTATAGTAGGAGGGAATAAAGATGTTCTCAGTAATATGCGTCAACTCTTAACAAGCTGTTGCATCAGACTAGGAATATATTAGGGTTACATAAATGTGTTTATTGCTATCTCTGTTGGACTCTCACAGTTGATATAGTAGTTCATCAGTTTCAAGCGTTTCCTTCAAAGATCAGAATAATACAATCTGTTGCGGATGGTATAGAGATTTCTTTCCTAAGTATGACATATTTCACATGACAAGTACTGTAAATCAAACCTGTACATAAACCTTAGAAAAGCTTGGTTTTGCATTATGCTTTCTCCATCTATTATCATTTTTGCTAGTGTTGTTGACCATAATGCCTACATATCTAGTGCGTACATTATGGTTCTTTTCTGTGTTTTATACTTGCAGATGGATAATGATTGTTGAGTTGCAAATAATTGTCTTGACCTTTTGCTTTATTTCTCTGTGCTGCCTGCATAGAAAAAAGGCTATTACCCTCTGCAATAATGCCATGGATACTTCAAAGGTCATTTCATAAAGCACACTTGTACAATAGATGTTTATCATATTTCTAATAAGGGCAACACATGGTCAGTTTTCAGCATAAATAGAACTGTCTTCTGAACTTTAGATTAATCTGCCCTTGGATTTATTAACAAAAAGTTTATTTGGATAAGCAAGTATATTTTGAGGAAGCCTGCTGTTTTCCTTTTATGAACTTCCATTTGAAACATACTTCATTCTTTTTAAGCAGGTGAAAAAGCAAATCACACAATTGTATTATCAAAGCAGTACTTAGTTTCTTCCTCAATTTGCTCCTGGGACAATGTAAAAAAATTAGAATATTGTTGGTAGAAATCCATGCATCTGTCAGAGGATTGCACTCAAGGGATTCCGTCACTCAAGAATCATTGGGGTAAACATTTTTGTTTAGGGACATAAAGACATCATAATACCAAGTAGAACTTGGAGGTAAATGATTTTTTTTTTAAAAAAAATCACAATACAAAAAAAGGTAAATATAAGAGATCTGGGCTCTGCTTGCATTTTTAAAAATGTGACAATGGTCTAGCTAAATATTAGAAAAATGCCTTTGCATAGCTGTTTATCAAATACATATAACATTTTATGGCCTTTCTTCTCTGAATTCTGGATGATTAAATTTATCTGGTTTCAGTGACTATAAATTCTTCACCCACACAAGAGGGAGATGAGGTTGATCTAATGTTCCTACTGTGTTTTTAAATGCAACAGCAGACATCTAAATAGTAGATCTGACACTTCATTGTAATTTGTGTTCAAGACCTATCATGAATCTATTCTGTATGGTGGTATTGTGTTGTGAAATGTCCAGGATTTTACCCTGGAGGTGAGTTTCACATAAAAATTGGAATTCAGGATAAAACTTAATATTGTCCAGGCTAAGGCTATGAGACACTCTGCTTAAATGAACTTGAAAAGTCAAACTGAGTAATCAAAATCACTTGTCACTGAATCAGGTTGAATTATTTGAATAGTTTTGTGCATGAACAAACAGAGTTTTCAAATCAATTTGGAAATGATAATCACATTTGCCCAATACAGTCATTCAGTTCACTTCTCTAGATGAAATCAGACTGATTTGGTCAAACTGAGTTGGCTCAATTTTTCAAATCAAATTGATGTCCTGAATTGGATTGGAACTGATTTGCCTGACAACATCTTGTCTGTATTAATAGAGAGATTTTCTTTAGACTGATTAAATTAGGAGGGAGGAGGCATTTCAATATTCATTTTATTCCCCTTCCCTTGTTAGGGGAAACCTAGACCCATATCAACTAATATCTAGCTTTAAATGTTTAGTAGGAATCTTCAAATAGGTATTTCAGACAGCTGTTTTTTATTAATAAAAGCTGAGACACTGAACATTAATAATGATGAGTGGATAACTAGATCTATAGCAGATACGTCTAAGTTATCAGAACAGGTGATATGTTGAAATTATGTATGAATTGTAAACGGGAAATTACTGTGCTGTTCAGTTTAACTCTTTGTCCCAAAAAGATCTGCCTACTAGGTTTCCTGAAGAACTTAGATGAAACACTTTGTTTAGATGATTAGGAAGTCTCAGGATGAATCTGTCAAATAATAAGTTAAAGTTTATTTTAAAGCAGTTTCTGGAATGGTAATGGAATGAACAAGTTCTATCTGCCATTAGAACATTAGCACAGAGCTGTCCAGCAGAATTGTTTAATGCCGTAATGCAAGCGCTACATCCCCCATTAGGAATTGATTGATTGCATGCCATCAAGTCATTGTCGACTCTTAGCAACCAGAAAGATAGATTTTTTTGCCAGGGGGATTTTTTCCTATCTGGTCCTTAAGTTCTTTCAATGGTGCGCTCATCGTTACTATAACTCAGTCTATCCACTTTGCTGGTGGTTATTCTCTTTCCCTCCATTTTTCTCAGTATCCAAGCCTTCTCCAGAAATTGTTTCCACTGGATAAAAATCCTATATTTTTTTCCAAGGGGAGTTTATGTAGCATTACTCTTGTATTATCTATGAGTTTTTCAAAGACCAAATGTTCATAGGCCCAAAGAGACTTGTACACGTATTATTTGCAAATAGCATGAGGATTGGGGAAG
The DNA here is from genome assembly GCF_009769535.1 of Thamnophis elegans. Lineage (NCBI taxonomy): Eukaryota > Metazoa > Chordata > Lepidosauria > Squamata > Natricidae > Thamnophis > Thamnophis elegans. The sequence continues at coordinate 32,731,746 of NC_045554.1, forward strand.
GGGGAATTGTACAGATTTGTACAATCCCCTCTTTTCCTATCCTCATGTTATTTGCAAATAATTATGTTTAAAATATGCCTTTTTGTATCCTTTAGGCATATTTTTCTTTTAAACTACTAATTTATACACTGTAGTACGGGTACTTATTTTAATTGGGAATCTCCAATTCAACATTTGAATAAAGTGTTTGTAAACCTGAAGACAATTGCATTTGAGTTGGTTAATTTCTTGCAGATATTCTGTTACTATGCTACACAATATCATCAGTTTATGTGAGTGTGTGGTGTCTGCTGGTTGTTTATATATTGTAGTTGGGGTTGTGATTGGCACACTCAATTTTTTGATGGAGGAATTTTACTGTTGCTATTACTGTTGTTCAAGCTAAGGGTACAGATAAGTTATTGAAAGTTGTCTAGTGAGTTCATAACTCTGACTTGACAAGTACCACAGTACACAAAATTGAACAAAGTCTCAAGAGGTTGTTTGTAAGAAACCTAAAATGATGCTCTTGAATTGTCGTTTCCAAAGTTTCTGAAGTATGCACACACAGCTAGTCCATGACTCACAACAGTTTATTGACTGTCCAAAATAACAATGGCAGTAATAGACGTATGAACATTTTTAACACTTACAACCTTTCCAGCATCCCCATGAACCTGTAATAAAAATTCAGATGTTTGACAAGTGGTTCATATTTATGACTGTTGCTGTGTCCTAAGTTCATGTGATCCACTTTTGCGACTTTCTGACAAGCAAATTCAATCAAAAAGCTAGATTCATTTAACAACTAGGTTACTAACTTATCAACTGCAGTGATTTGCTTAACAACTGAGGCAAGAAGGATCATAAAATGGGGCAAAACTCACTTAACAAATATCTCACTTAACAACAGAAATGTTGGGCTCAATTGTGATCTTAAGTTGAGAAATACCTGTATTACATGTGCAAACATTTGACAGCTTCATCTAAAATTAATGATTTTTCTTAAAAAAAAGAGTGTATCTGAATTCACAAGATGTTTACCCCCTTAATAGCTTCCCCTGCTTCATATGAGTATATTTCTTTTCTTTTTGCCTTTAAATATCTTGTCCATTTACCATGAGTTCTCTGTGGCAATTATGCAATCAAACAACTTCGTGAAAGTATTTGTTACCGCAATTAATCATCTTTTTGGCATAATACTGCTGGGATTTCTCAGAACTACATAGCTAGATATAATGAGATTTTGAAAATAAAACATCCATCTCTTTTTTTTAAAAAAAAAAAACTACAACCAGCTGCCAGAATGGGTAATAATTGACATATCAGCCTTTTCACTCCAGCATGGCAACAAGTGACCTAATAGGAAAATGGAATGTGAAATCTATAAAACAGCCAGCGTAATAGATAAGTGTATCTGTGAGCTTATTTTAAACACTTAGCACACCCGGCTTTCTTCGTTGTCTGGCTCTTTTCATTCTAATAGGATTCCCAGTGGGGTAAAGTTGTATTTTTTATCACTAGCCTGCTTTAAGGAAAAGTGGAAAGTCATTGTTTATAAATAAGAGCTGCCATATCTTTCAATTTTAAGTGCAGTGGATAGAAGTGATAAATATCAAATGAAAATAAGGGCTTCCATCCCCTTTCAGCTAAAGGCGTAGAGCAGATTTCGGGATGAAGTCAAAGGGTTTCAAAGATTTTTGCCTTCCCACAATTCCTATCACATGTCCCAAGGTTAAATGTTTTGCCTGAAGCCAGCTGCTTAGAATGATAAAGGCGCACTCTTGGAGAGCAGTTTCTTTGTAATGTTAATAAATCTAGATTTTGATATTGGAAGAAACCTAGGGAAAACCTGCCAGTTTTCAATTTTGAAAACTGCTGGCTTGTTTAGTGGAAGTTGAAAATGGGAGGGGGATGAAAATGGGGAAGAATTAGTTTGGGAGAGAGACAGAACCAGGCTGAATGGCATGTTAAAGAGATGCAGTGAGTCTGTAGCATTTCTTTTGTCATCTTATTTGTATCTGAAAAGAAAAAAGAAATGGTGTGATTATTTAATTAAGTGTCAGATTAATGTGTACAATGGCATGTTCTATCATAGAGTCATCTTAATGTATGAATAACTTTTTTTGGGGGGGGAGGGGACATTTAATTCTACTGCAGTCATCTGAAACTATTTGCTTCCTCCAAATTATATTCCCTTCCACTTTATGGATTGTAAGCTGCCCTGGTTAATGAATCAGTTTAGAAGCAAAGCAGGATCTGAATCTGGATAAGCCTAAAACAGAGGTGTCCAACCTTGAATTAGAATCAGAATAGAGCTGGTAGGGACCTTGGGAGTCTTCTAGTTCAGACCCCCTGCTTAAGCAGACAAGTGACAACAACCTTGGCAATTTTAAGATTTGTGGACTTCAACAACTCCTAGAATTCCCCAGCCAGCCATGCTGGGAGTTGAAGTCCACAAGTCTTAAAGTTGCCAAGGTTGGACACCCCTCACATGAAATATCCGAAGAAGGAAGGTCCAAAAGATTTTGATTTCTTCCTAGGGAAATGGGCGCAAAAAGACAGACACACAAAAGACCACCTACCCCTTAAATCTGACCCGGCCTGTTACTTACTGAATCAAAGCAGTTGAACTTACAATGAGTCTATCCAAAGGAATTATTTTGTTCAGTACCACACAATGCATGTGGAGCTGCCTTCTTTTTTGTGTGAAGCTGCTCAGATGGTCAGTCCAGAAGCTACAACTGGTGCAAAATGAGAATGAAGCAGAACGAAACAGACAGGCTACTGCTGTGAACTGAACCTTGGCTACCAGTTAAGTACCATGCAAGCTGAAAAGTTTTTCATATGATATACAAAGTCTCAGACAACATGGAATTGGGATTTTAAATCCTTTTATCATTATAGATGTGGCCAATCATTGAGATCATTGGTAGAGGTCCTATGGCATTTGTCACATAGTTGCCTTTTGTGCATGTGTTTCCAACATGTTTCTGGGGACAGTTAAAAGTCTTGGAGAAGATATTAAAGACCTGTTTAAAGATCCAGGCTATTTTGGGATTATCATTTTCCAGACCAGCCTACTGTACATATGCCACATAGAATGATGGACATACCATTTTCTATAACACAACAGTGGTAGAATTGTGATTACTGGGGCAAGAGCTACTGAAGGCTATTATTCTACCTCTTTTACTGGAAATTTTTGCTTCAGTGGGATTTTTGCAATTAGTTAATATCATATAATGTATAAATTGCCTTTCATTCTACTGGCATCTGATGACCTACATTAACTATATTATATGTCTGTTTCTATTGCCTGATTTTTTCCTCTAAAACTTTTCCATTTTCTTCTGAATAACTTTAATTCTGCATTGGGGTTAGCTGTTGGTAACTTTCCTGAATAGAATCACATACTAGACTGGTGGGTTATACATTTTAATATAAAAATGAATGAATAACAAGCAAGCAACTTGGAAACACTAACTCACCAAGTGCCAGAATGACAGTCTCTGTTGTAATGAGCTGTATAATTTTAAGTATACATGAGTAATACTGTAATCCCATTCTCTCCATGACACAACAAACTATTTTCCAATGTTGAATATTCCAGAACTTCTTGTATAATTGTAACCTGTATAATTAACAATTTCCTAAAATATGCACAAAAATCTGTTATTGAAAAAATAGCAACTACAGATTAGCTCCTACATGGTCTCAAATGTTATTGCTTCATACAATATATTACGTTGTTTTAAAATCAGCAATATCTGCAATATGGTTCCATATCTAAAATCAGTGAGATGACATTGTTCTAATTTTTTTTTTATTCTTGTTGGAACCATTTTCATTGAGAACTTAGAGATGTGTCCAACATTCCAAGCAAAATATATGTTTGGAAAGTTGTACATGATACATTCTCTATGAAGAGTCTCAATCATTCAGGTCATGGTTGTCCCCAAAGCTTCTCTTAGATATGAGAAGCAAACATTTTGAAGGGGAAAAAAATCAAGAAATTCCAGATGAAAAACATCTTTGGGATGTGCATAATACAGTTTGCCACTGAAAGGTAATATCTTGGGATAAATTGGACTTCTTCCCCATAACATGCTTCATAATGTATAGTGTACTATAATAATACTACATAGTATGGTTCATTTCACATATATCAGCAGTTAATGATCTGAAAACAGGTGTAGGAACTCCAAATAAATATTGCAAAAGTCCAAAGACTATTGATATTACTCATGAGATGCATCAAGAAATAAGAAGTTCTCAGTGGGATGCCAAATCATGTATAATGCATGTATAATCATGTATAAATCATGCATTTTAAATCTAGAACATTTTCTGGTAAACACTTATTTCCAAAAACCTGAAAGTAGTAATCTGCAAAAATTCAAAATATTACATCAAAATAAGAGATAGAGAAGTAAGAAGAGGAATGATAATCAGATCTAAAGTTAATTATTACTATTTATTTTTGAAAATTTACATTTCAAATTTAAATATGTAATTATAAAGTAATTGTCCATGATTATTTTGTTTTCTTAAATAAGGAGATTAGTCATACTTCTATTAACCCAAACATAACTTGCCTCTTACAGCAAAGCGATAATTTATTCCCTCTGGGGGAATTGGGGTTATTTTTATTAAAATAAACATCTATACTATCTGGAGATTATGGGAACAATTGTCCCACATATTTGAAGAAAGCTAGATTTGGAAAAATAAAGCTTGATCAGAGCACTAACATGAAGTACAAATATAGACTCAAGCCTTTACAATACTGCTCAAAGCAAGCATTATTTTAGGATAGGGCACGGGGAACTAAAATAATGTTCTGCAGAATATGGACCTCTATTTCATTAGTTAAATTAATGAAATTGCCATATTTTCTGTACTATAAGACATTCTAGACCATAAGATGCAGCTAGCTTTTGGGGAGGAAAACAAGAAAAAAAAATCTACCTCTGCCTCCCAGCAATCTGCCTCCTTGTAGCAAACAACTTGGTCAGCTTCAGCACAGCCTGATTTAGCATGAGTAGTGATTGGTGGTTGGATTGACCTCCTGGAATACCACCAATCAGCTGTTCCATACTGTGGGGATCCCTGCTGCCCATTGCCACCCATTGCCGCCGCCTATGGCCACCTCTGTGTGTCCCATTTTTGGCCTCTGTGCATCCCATTTTTGGCCTCTGTGTGTCCTGTTTTCAGCCTTGGTGTGCCCCTTTTCAGCCTCTGCATGTCCCATTTTTTGGCCCATTCCAGGTGGTGGGGATTGCTGCTGCTGCCTATTGCCACCACTGTTTCAGCCAAAAATTAGATGTGCAGAGCCCGAAAATGGGGTGCATGGAGGCAGCGATAGGTGGCTGTGGCAATAGGTGGCGTTGGGCGTTGATGGGTGGTGGTGATCCCCATAGCCTGGAACAGATGACCGGTGGTATTCCGGGAACCTGATCCAATCGCAATCAGCTGCTTGTGCTAAATCAGCTGTGCTGAAGCTGACCAGGCTGTTGGCTGTTTGCTGCAAGGAGGCAAATTGCTGGGAGGCAGAAGCTGAAGGATGAGGGCTGGCAGTGGGCAGAGCTTTGGCAACATTCATTCTATAACATGCACAGACATTTCCCCCACTTTTTTTGGGGGGGGGGAGAAAGTGCATCTTATAGATAAAAAATACAGTAATTAATTCATTAACTAACTAATATTAGTTAAAATGTCCATGTTGTTTTTAACCAGGGCAAGATTTGTACCAACTGTCTCTGTTTGGGTAGATTTTCAATCATGATTTCATGATTGTAGTTCTACTGATAGATCAATGAGATTTTAAGCAAAGGGTATCTAGTGAGTGAAGTCTATGCATTGAGAAATGAAAGTAGCTTGGTAAAAAAACCCATGATCTGGAATTTAGAGGGTGCTTTCTACTTTGCCTATAAACATTTGTTTTTAATTTTCCTTAAGTATTAAACTGCAAAAAATATATATATCAAGAGTTGAGTATCCTTAATCAAAGAGGTTAGGGAGTTAAAATTATCATGGTTGTTGTCTTTCTGAAAGATTATCTGGTACATTAATAGAAAATGTTTCTCAGTAGGAAAAGGAAAAAAAGTTTTTAACAAAACACTCTTTCAAAGCATTCCTACAACTTTAATGTCAAACTCTTCTAGTGTTGCATGACTATTGCATCAAACTAAACCTATTAAAAGTTCTAAAGTGTTTTTACTATTAAAAAGTTTGCACTGCACAACGGAAACTCAATATCAATCACCTTAAAAGCCCAAAGCCTTTTTTTATCCATAGGTTGCATTGACTTATTCTTATATACCCTTGACAATGGTGGATAATCTTCTAACCCAGATGTATTTTTCTTTTTTTTGTTACACATTAGTAATATACATGGATTAGAAAGACAATAGGATATTGACAGCTAAATGTGCAAATATTGTATAGTTATTTTTATCTGAATTTTCTTCTGGTATATAATACAGCAATTTAGCCATATCTTTTTACTACATACTTAGTAAGTATTCCTCTCTGATATAGCCATTTTTATATGTCATTTTTGAGTAGATATTGTTTTTGAAAAGTTTGGAAAAGTATGAAATACAAAACCCATTTTTCCCATACATATAAACTAGAAATGCAAAAAATAATAATGTAGCAGGACCTTGAGCTTTTTCCAAGGTCTGGAAAAATGTACATAGTGTTGTGCAATGCCCAGCCACATGCACCAAATGGCAGCTTATGTATAAACAGCATCAGCATAGAATCTGAGCAATCAGGAAATCTGGTTCAAATGTCTCTAGTGAAAAGCAATGAAGGAGAATATGTTGTGGGGTTTCCACTTCTCCAGAATCATAAGGATACACCCCTTTTTAAAAATGGCATTTAAAAAAATATTCGGTATCCAAAACTGTAAAGCTGAGAGCAGGATATTGGATAATGGAAGAAGAATGGAAACTTGAAAAGTCAGATTACTGTAGGGAGGATGATGAAGTTGATTTAAATTTATATGCCAATTCCAATAATTCTGGGTGATGATCAGTGGTGGGATTCACTTACCTTCGCTATGTGAAGGTAAGCATACTCCTGCGCAACCTCGCTATGCTTGCACACCACCTTCTGTGCATGTGCAAAAGGTGGCACATTACGTTGGGTTAGGTGGGCAGAGGCACCAGCAGCCGCTGCCACCAGTTTGCCCAAACCAGTAAGAACTGGCAATACTACCACTGGTGGTAATTGATAAAAGAATTAAAAACAAGAAAACAAGATGTGGCTATACCAGCCAGGACTTTGACTCAGAATGAAAAAAGCATTGCCTCTTCACTGAATAGCCATCTACTTTTTTATATATTTACTTAAGGAAGGAAGGAAGGAAGGAAGGAAAGAAAGAAAGAAAGAAAGAGAGAGAGAGAGAGAGAGAGAAGGAAGGAAGGAAAGAAGGAAAGAAGGAAGGAAGGAAAACTGATATTAGTTTCTATCTTAAGTAGTTTCTCTTCAGGATAATTTCTGTCAGGATTTCATTTCTTTTGTACTTTTGTGATGTCAATTTGCTTTGCCATCAAGTTGTATACAAATTTAAGACAATAGTCCAAATATCTGCCCTATATTTGCAAAAAACCCTTAGTTTTCCCATTACTATTATTTCAAATTCACCCATAGTATTTTGCTGACAGAAGGAAGTCAGTAAGAAGAGGCTGGGCTTCGTTATCTGCATCATGGAAAGTGCAACTTGTAGCTCGGAAGAATTTAATGAAGTCTTTTTTGCATACTTTCCAGCGAATTTGCACCTTGTACATTCAAACAGCTGTCTGTCACAAATCGACATTGGCTTTGTTTCAATTCTCCACTGAAAGCTAACTGCCTTGACTGTCTTTCAGTTCATATTTTAATCACAGCACTAATTACAGTGGGAAATTGCAGACACGTTAGGTATCTCTGGCAGCAGCTGGCTTTAAGGAGAATATTTTCTGAGCTGGTAAATGACGGTGGGAAGTTCAATTATAGGTGTCCTCTAACTTCCACAGATTTAATTCACACAAGTCAGAGGTCCTTCAGCTTAGCACTCACCACCTGTTCAGCAATGCTTTTTGCACTGCCATCTCTGCTGGTGGTACATGTTGGGTCAGTCAAACACACATATACATTTTTTTTCCTCCAATGAGAAGCAAAGTATCGCAGCTAACCTTTGCCACCATATCAAGGCATCTTATTACCATGTTTGGGATGAGAACAGATTAAAATTGAGGTCTCCATGCACACATGCCAAATTTCCTATCTTGACGGTCACGCTAAATAATAGCTCACATTTTTCCCCTTCTCAAGAAATAAGTGGAAAAAGGTTCAAAGACAGCATTATTCCAGATCTCTTTTTATAAGAGCTGAAATTCTCCAGTTTCTTTCTGTCTTTCATTATTTATTTATTTGACTTTGGTGCTATCTGATTTTAGAGTAACTTTATGAACAATATAAGTGTAAAGTAACTTCCTTCCTTCCTTCCTTCCTTCCTTCCTTCCTTCCTTCCCTCCCTCCATTTTAGTCCAATGTAATCTGGATAAATTTCTCATTTTATTACCTTTATAAGTTTCCCACATTCATTTTGACCCTGGAAGTCATACAACATGCTAACTGGAGGGGAAAAAGTTTCATACAATCATTGAAGGCGCATTGAAAAAAATACCATCATTGAATTAATTATAAAACATTTATTGATTCTAACACTTCCTGGGAAATTTGAGTTTCAAAGGGGATTTTGGGGAGATGTGGAAAGGGATTGCATACACAGACAATCACTCAAACAGGCAGTTTTATATATTGCAGATAGCAAATGCATATCAAACAAACTCAAGCAAAGAGAGAAGCAATATGGAATTGAAGAGAGATTTCCAGACAGTGAGAACAATTAACCAGTGGAATGGCTTGCCTCCAAGAGTTGTGTGTACTCTATCGCTGGAGGTTTTGAAGAAAAGATCAGACAGCCAGTTGTCTGAAATAATATACAGACTCCTGCTTGAGCAGCAGGGGTTGGACTATAAGGCATACAAAGTTTATTCCAGTTCTGTTATTGGAATGGAGACAATTGATACAGCAAGACTCCTTTGGATAGTTGAGGTGATAAAGCTGAAACAATGAAATACACCAGAAGGGTTGAGTTGAAGCAAAAAAACAGAATTTGGGAGGGGGGAATTTTGCTGAGTCAAGAATCTTTGAATTTTTAATGAGCAAAATTTATTTTATTTATAACATTAGAGATAATTATAAATCTCATCCCAACATTATTATTTTAAATCTCCTCAACATTATTTCTCTCAAAATTCATACTGTTCCCTTTAATGCATATAGTTGGAAATAAAGATATCTGTTCCTTTCAGTTTTTCTTGATTTTCCAACTTCTTCCTTGGTTTCAGTTTTACATTAAAATTCTTTCAGCTAGATATAAACTATACTTCCAAAAAGATGAAAATGAAAATTTTCATTGCATGAAAATTGGTGCCCATTTTTGCGCACCTTTAACTACGTACAATTCATGGCATACAATGCATTTCTTGTGTACACACACAAACACACATACAAATTTGTATATAGTTACATTACCTTCTTGCATGTTTTCTCCAACACAGATATTTTCTATACAGTGTATTTCATGTAGTATTGAAAGGGAAAATCATACCACAAAATTGAGAGGAGGACAGTTTTTGAAAACTTTTCAAGCTTCAGTTGGGATTTTGGTTTGATGATGGAAATTTAGGCCTTAAAATGCAAGACAATGGAATATCTATTCTCACTGTCTACCATTTTAAAAGCTGAATACCCAAGCATTGGTCTCTGTCAGTTTTAATCAAATCCCTGAAGTCAACTTGAACAGGAAGAGATTGTGACATTTCCAAAAGATGTTCAGACTTTGGTGATTCTCCAGAGGGGGAGATAATTGCATCATCAGACACAGAAATCAGCCCCAGCATTTCTTGCTAATGCAAAAATGCCTTATGGTCAGAGATGTCTCAGTGTGGATCCAATATGATTCAATCCCAGCTTCTGGAATATATTTATAATTTGCTTTGGCTCAGTTGTCCAGTTCAGCTGTCAATTGCCATCTGTTTGGCTATGTTAACTTCATTTGATTGCATCCAGTTGTCAGTGGGGTTCAAGATTTCAGCTCAAAATGTTCATCGCACCTGTGTCCGTACATTGGGGGTGGGGGGTGGGAATCAACAATATTTCAATGAAGCTTAAGCTTCTGGAGCCCTAACAATTTTCAGTAAGGGCAAATCTCCAGGCTCCTTTTCTATTATCAAAAGATTTCAAACCAAATTCAAATGCACTTGTTTCCCTGAGCAACTTGAAATGGGCTTCTTGGCAAGGCAGATGGGGAAGAATAACTATTTCTTCTATTTCTGGTATTCAGGATGGGTGGTTGCCTTCAAACACTGGGGAAGATGATCATGACTTCAGAAGCTTTGGAGGAACCCAAGGATTCCAAAAGTAGACCAGATCTTTAAACATGTTTCCTCCCCTCCAAAGAAGATATTCTCTAAAGAAAATATTCAGGGGTAACTATATGATCACCCCAATGTGGGGACGTAAATAGCAAGTCTGTGAACACTCATTGGGAGGTAGACTTAACTAAACACAGTGGAAATTGCTCCTAGATATGCATGCATAGTAGTGGTGGGAATCATTTTTTTTACTACCGGGTCTGTGGGTGTGGCATGGCAGGCCTGGCAAGGCGGGCATGGCATGGCGGTATGGCATGGTGGGAGTAACTTGGTGGGTGTGGCAGGAGAAAGATACTGTAAAATTTCCATCCCCTCCCCACTCCAGGGGAAGGTTATTGCAAAATCCCCATTACTTCCCGATCAGCTGGGACTCAGGAGGCAGAGAATAAATGGGGGCAGGGCCAGCCAGAGGTGGCATTTATCGGTTCTCTGAACTACTCAAAATTTCCACTACCTGTTTTCTCTTTGTCATTATCATAGTTTTTTTTTTCTTTTATCCTCTTCCTCATTCAGTCTTTGGTCAATATTCCACATTCAGATCTCCTCCCTCCTCCTCCCTCCCTCCCTCCCTTCCTAGCAGTTTAAAAAGTGTGCAAATGCAAGTAGATAAATAGATGCTACTTTGGTGGGTTCATTAATGAGGACATAAAAGGGCCTCCCCTGGGCAACGGTGATGTCACTGGCTGATCTTTCACCTCGGAAGTGCCTCACAACAACAGCATGATTTCAGATTGCTTTGAAGAGTGGGGCCATTTATATATTTCTTTAAGATCTATGATTTGAGATGATTTTATCAGTTTACTGCTATGTGTCATTGAGAACTTGGCCTTAACCCATATGGCAAACTGACAAAACAAGCAACAGTTTGGCAGTTTCCTTATACAGCACAGCTGTTGGCCTCTCCATTCAACTCTCCCTCCTCCCCTCTTCTAAATAATATCCTGGCAAGAGAACAATAAGTCAAAAACCAAGCATTCATTATGCATATCTTTTAGTGCAGCAATGAAAATATCATTTTGCCTATCCCTGGCTTTTAGTCTCCTTTCTGGCAGGTTATTCTGACTGATGAAGAAATTGCATCCCAAACTGTATGAATTTGACTTGTCTTCATTTTGATTCTTCAAATCAGAGCTAAAGCACATCAGCTCTATTGGGCAAAACTTTACATCACATGTAAAGAGGAACATGCAGTGGTGGGATTCAGCCAGTTTGCACCTATTCAGGATAACCGGTTGTTAAATTCTAAGCCATTCAGAGACCCAATTGTTGGAAGAAATCTCTATCTTTCTGTAAAGAAGGCAGGAAGGAAACATTCTGGTGTTGTTTCTAGCCTAATATTTATTGCCATGCTTACAGAAAGTTAACCGTTATTACATTGTAACAGCTAAGGTGAAGTGCCCATCGATGTGAGGGATGGTGAGTTGGCCGTGCCCACCCAGTCATATCACCATTAAGCCAGGCCTACCCAAGTGGTCAGGGCAGAGAACCAGTTGTTAAATTATCCGAATCCCTCCACTGGGGACATGCAATCGCTGTTGGGAAAATATGTGATAGATGTTTCTTTGAACCTCTGGATATTAGCTCACTGGAAAGGAATTCAGATTAGTTTCTTTGTTATGTTGCCTGACATCCTACTCCTCTCATTTTATTTTAGATTAGGCATGTGCAATTTGAACCAAAGGCCATATTGGAGTCAGAGTCCTTTGGTAAGTCTGTGCTTCGAGGGCAAAGGATGGTTGGGACTGGTAGATTCAATTTATATGGCATTTAATTTTGTTCCACCTCAGTGCAACAAAACACAAGGCAGGGTTGGGAATCCATGAATCCAAAGTCCTTTCCTTATTCTGTGATCCATCATCTGTCCACAGTAGTAGCTGATGTGAGGGAAAGACAAAAGGAGTTCCTATTGATCAAGGCCAAAGCCTGTAGTAGGCCTTGTAGCATGTATTCAACTCCCTTTAAAATCACCCAAGTGGTCACCATTATCACATCATCTAATAATCAATTCTGCAGGTTAATTGTGATCTCTTTCTTTCAGCTTCATTGGATGATGCCTGGTATTAGTGTTTGGTAAGAGAGGAAAGGGTGAAAGAGAGGAAAGGGAGTAAGAGAGCAAAAGAGAAAAAGGATGCAGTGGCTCAATGGCTAAGATGCTGAGCTTGTCGATCAGAAAGTTGGCAGTTCAGCAGTTCTAATCCCTAGTGCCGGGTAATGGACTGAGCTCCCGTTGCTTGTCCCAGCTTTTGCCAATCTAGCAGTTCAAAAGCATGTAAAAATGCAAGTAGAAAAATAGGGACCACCTTTGGTGGAAAGGTAACAGCATTCCATGCATCTTCGGCTTTGAAATGGAAATGAGCACTGTCCCTTAGAGTTGGGAATGACTAGCACATATGTTCGAGGAGAACCTTTACCTTTATCTTAAGAGAGGAAAATTATTCTGCCTGTCCACTTTTTCCATTGGCATGCATGCATCTGTACTCCTCAATTGCACCATCTTCTTTGTAAGCTAAAAAGCTGAATCAACTTAGCTTTTTCTTCTAGAAAAGATGCTTGAACCACCTAATTTGTTTGCTGGTTTGAAGTAGTGGTAAAAAGGACTGGCTTAGAAATAAAGAGACTGTGAGTTGTAGTCCTGCCTTAGGCATGAAAGCCAGCTCAATGACTATGGGCTAATTCTCTCTCAGCCCAATTCACATCATTCTGTGGTTGTTGCGGGGAAAGTAAGAGAAGGAAGAAGTATTAGGAATGTTCAATACCTTGAGTTCCTTGTAATAAAGGCAGGGTAAATATCTAATAAATAGACAAGCAAACATATATTATCCTGGTTTCTCTTTTCTGCACTTTGCCCTTCCTTTGTCAAATATCAAGGTTGTGTGACAAGCCAATTGGTCAATTTTCACAAGTGGGGGTGACCAGAATGTTCTTTGTCTGTAGAAATAAAGATAGACAAGCCTCTTTTTTAAAAAGAATTTCCACATTTTTGAGTTAAGATTTAAAAATCCCTCAAAAAATCCCCACAAGAAACCAGAAAAACAAAGTTTGTACAATAGGGACCATGTCATATAGCATGGATTATCCATATGGTAAGGGAAATTCATAATACTTTGTGAATCCAGAGGGATTTGAGAAAAAGCATTTTTCTTCACAAGGTTTTCAGAGAGTATCTGATGTAAAGCATCACCTTACAATAAGCCTTCATGTTAACTGTTTCAGGAAAAAAATTAACAAGATGCAGAGTATGAAAGGAAATGATATCCAATGATTTTTTTTTTGAAGGGAGAGGGAAGAATGACCCAACAGAATAAGAACAATTTGGGAAAATAAAAATAGCTTTACATTGAACACAGTAACACATTTAATTGTTGGACATTGTTATGTTTGCCTGGGAGATAATTCTTTTTTATTGAAGTTTGCAGTTTATATGTTGATCTACCGATTTACCTTGAACTTGTTTGGAACTTTGAGTATGGAAGTCCAGCCATCATCTAACCTTGATTAAAGATTCTTTTGTTCTTTTGGAATGGCCTTTCTCTTTCATCAAGCACACAGCTTTTGAAAGAATGCCTATGGAGTGGTGAAGGATATCCACATAGACAGACAGATCACGTCTAGATGTGAAGCCTGTCACCTCATTTATCACCAGCCTTGATTTCGCTGACCTGGAATCTACCAAACTTCCCACAAGGTCATACAATGTCTGTAGTCTCCAGCTAGAAACTCCAAACAAGCTCAAGGTCAATCTGTATCTATCTATGTAACATATGTCTGTCTGACTGCCTGTCCCCATCCATCCATCCATCCATCCATCTGAAGTTTACATGGAAGAATTACAACATCACTAATTAATCCTGTAATTTTTAATTGTGTATTGGGATTACCACCCTTCCCCCTCCTCTATAAGGTTACAGACTGTTAATGGATCTTTCTCTGAATTCCCTTCCAATACAAGTAGGATTTCTGTGTTCATAAAACAATAAAATATTTAACTTGTATTACATTAATTTTATGCTGCATTGAACCAATTACTTAGATGTCGAAAATCGCTGCTCCGTCATTTTGATAACTCTTAAAATTGGTATTTTATTATACCACTTAATTAACTTTTGAAGTGAGATCATCAGGTAATGCTTTGACAAAGTTTCTGTGTATATGTGGGTGTGCTGCCGTAATAACTGAAGAGAAACTCAAGCTACATACTTAGTTTTGCATTTCATTATGTGATAAGAATTAGATGTTGCCTATTAAATTTTAGTAGCAAACTCAGACCTCTTGTGCTGCAAAAAAATTGCTACTGTTTTCTTTTTTACTCTTATTTGTGTCCAATATTTATATATTTCCTCAATCATACTGGGCTTTGGGTGAATTAATGAGAAGATAAAACTATCAAAGTAAAAATAAAGTAGAAAATAAAACCATAATATAACAAAGTGTGAAAGAACAACTAAGGGCCAAAAGCATACTTGAATATGATGGGTCACTTGTATTTTTGGAGGTGGGATGAAGGAGGAAGCTATTTCCTTTGAGGCACAATCATAATTTTTCAGCAGGGTGCAGATTTTGTGGCTCAAAGTTCTTAATCCAAGCCATTTCCAAAATAGGGTGGTGAAACGTTTCCATGAAAATCATAACAAGCTTCTGTTAGTCAGATGAGAGAATTACATTATCCGACCTAATCCCGAAATACTGTTAAAATTTATCCCCAAAGTGTTTGACTTTCCTTTTTATACAGTTTTTGGTTGGGTTGGGTCACAGGATGTATCATTTACTAAAAGAAGCCTATGAAATATTTATATTGCTGAGCATTTTGGATGCTGGCTGTACAAATCCCCCAATGCTTTGAACATGGAAGATTGTATTCCTGTAATGAAATTGCTTCAGTTTGCCCTTACTTTCAGACTATTTTCCCAGGTAATGCTTGTAGCCAAATATCTGAACAATTCCTTTATCTAGTTGACAGAAAAAGCATTAGATCCATGCTGCTTGTTAGGGATTTTTTTTTCTCCCGGTGTCTTCTGCTGTTGCACTGATGTCTTTAAAGTTTATCTATGCTTCTTTCACTCATTTCTTTGTGGTTCCTCTTCCTTCTTTCCCACTTTTTACCTGAACTTGGTTCAGCATTGTGAAGATAAAGCTGGAGAAGGCAAACCATCACTCATCTAAGGAATAAACACTCATTTACAAAGGCAGTCTGTTAACCTAAGAGATTCACAAGTAATCAAGAAGAATGCAGAGATTTTGCCTCCTTGGCCAAAATAATAATAATAATAACATCTACATTTTGATGTCTCTTGACTATCCTCCCATTCCATTTGATGCTTTGTATTTAAAGCTCACATTGTCAACTCGTAAAGCATTTCCATGTTTGTTATAGAGTTGCCATGGGAGGAAAGGGGGGGGGGGGAGAGCATTCCATACATGACTTTGGCTAGAGTCAGATCTCAGATTACCACAGCAGGCTTCTGAGGCATGGAATTCTACAACCTGCTAGAGCACCTTGTCGGATGGTGTTATGACACAGACTGAAGAGAGGGGGAAAACAGGGGCAACGTTCAGCCATAACATACGTGAGGTCAGATCTGATTCCCTGCAGGTATTGACACAATGTTGTTCCTAATAAATGACTGGATTTCTTTTGAAATTTGGCACGAGGCTCATAGGTTAATTAGGGCATCTATTGGAAACCTGACATACATTTCCTCTAGAAACTCAAGGCAACATAACATATTCTAGAACAATGATAGTGAACTTTTTCAGCACCAAGTGCTCAAACTGGAATGTCCATGCATGCACATGTGCCGGAGCATCAGAAACCCAAAGACCAGCTGGTCAGTGCACACCTGCCTGTTTCTTGGCTGTTTTTGACCATTTTCAGACCATTTTTGGCTGTTTTCCAGACCGTTTTCAGCCCATTTTCCAGTGCTTCAGTGCCAGCGAAGACCAGCTGGCTGGCACGCATATGTGCACCAGAAACCTGAAGAGCAGCTGGTGATGGCACATATGCCCACAGAGAGGGCTCATATGTGACATAGGTTTGCCATCACATTCTAGGATTATGTAAAGATTTTATTCAGCAAAACAATTTGAAGATAATCTGATCAAATCTCCAGATCTAAATGTCTGAACTACTATGATTTATCAAATTGTGTATCAGTCATACCAACTAAGTATTTCTATATGATTTTTGGGGGAATTTGATTTGAACCAGGATGATATATAGTTACATGATCTTTTGATTGTGATCAAACCTGAAGGAAAGTTTAGGTTGAGACAATGAATTCTCCAAATCACCAGTGAACTTGCCATGTGACTCATCAGTGTTAAATTAATAGCCTAAACACTTATTTTACAAAAGAAATGGCTTTACCATATATTTTTTTAAAAAATATACGACTTTAGGAAATCGAACATGAGAAGGGGCTAGTCTTATTACTTTAAAGATCAATATTTCTTTTATTTTGGCTTAGTAAGATGTATGAATCCTATTATTATATTTAGAACCCATCTGTTTGCTGTCATGTAGATTGTTATTTTTATATTTCTTGATATTGTGAACTGCTCAGAGTCAGTCTGGAGTCTGGTAGTATTTAAAATGAATGCATAAATAAATACAAACCTATATGTTTTGACAAAGGTGTAATCAAAATGAGATCCCCAAAATTCTTCTGTATTAAAAAAATCTTTGAGTTAAATCTTTGAACCTTCAAAAGTCATTACAAAATTATAATTGTTGTAATAGCTTAATATCTAAAAGTAATAGATAAGGAAAACAATTGACTGACTAGGAGTAATTATATCAGTTATACAATGCAAACTAGATGAAAATGTAAATTAAATCAATTCTGAAATCAGGGGGTTTTTTTTGACCTGGTGCCAATCCAAAGCAAAAATTCTTTTGAATTCTTGGCTATGATGATGTATGATGGGATAAAAAAAACTAAGCTTCAGTGATCTGTGAACTGCTGTTGCTGGTTGTCTCTCATTTATTGTCCCTTCCTATTCCTTTTTTCTTTCATTCTTCTAACAATCTCCCCCACTCTTCTATCCCATTCTCCTCTGCCCAATTCAACGTTGTTGTCTTCCTTTATAATGATTCTGTAAATATTTAACCACTATCTTACAAGGGAAAGGTGATCTTCACCCCTTAAAATTCTCAGGCATTAAGAATGTGGAGAAGGACCACATTTTTACCTTGTGGTAAACCTTGTGCATTACACATTCTTCTTTAGAGAGTGACAAAGTGATTCTGGCATTTGGGCTAGAAGAAAAAGAACATGTGGTATCAAATGAAGGCTGCACCTCACTGTTGACATCCAGAATGCCCCAGTTTCAATCTTTCCCAAAGTGTGTGTGTGTGTGTGTGTGTGTGTGTGTGTGTGTGTGTGTACATGTATACGTTTACAAATTTACATTGCTAATTGGGCCTGCAATAAATATACATGCATACATACATACATACATCCCTCTGTGAGAGAGATGGATGGTTTTTAAAATGTGATAAATAAAACAAAATAAATATACAATAGATGGGATTACAAAGTAATGGTCAGAAAATAGCCCTACATATTAACATTTTTATGTATTTATATTATTTCTCTAGATTTTTCACTTTCTCTCTCCTCCCCAAAGTCTGGCAAATGAAAGGTTTTAGTGCTTTGGTAAAATGCAGCAAAGAAACTATGTCACAGAAAGCTTAAATCCAAAATCAAACAGGAAAATAATTTAAGGAGCCTCTTTGACTCTCTCAAGGCTGAGTCGATCTCCTTACCTACTTAATTCTCAAAATCAGTCTGCCCCATGATAGCTTACTTATTTCAGTGAAACGTGTACAATTGGAAGACTTTGAAGCTGGTGCAGGGAGACCCTGAAGAGCAGCTCTCTAATGTAGGCATCATTTCAGCTTCTGGAACTTCAAAGATACCCCAAAGCAAAATTTTCCAATTTCTAGGTGGGAAGGAATCTCTTTTTAATCTTCTTTGATGGCAGTCAAACTACCTTAATTCTGCCTTTATAGAATCCTGGTCTGTCCCGGCTGTGAGTAACAAGGTCATGTAAGAGAATGTAAGGGATTTTTGCCTTCCTTTCTCAAAATGGATTATTTGGGGAGAAGCTGCACTGCACACGGGACCTTTCTCTAGGGCAGTGATGGCAAACCTTTTCAGCACTGAGTGCCCAAACCAGAACAGAACTTACCTAGATGAACATGAGTTTTTTAATGTCATACTTTCAGATTTTTAGAATAAAAAAGATAAAAGTAAAGGTTCTCCTCACACATATGTGCTAGTCGTTCCTGACTCTAAGAAGCGGTGCTCATGTCCATTTCAAAGCCAAAGAGCCACGCTGTCTGAAGATGTCTCCATGGTCATGTGGCCAACATGACTAAATGCCGAAGGTGCCCAGAACGCTGTTACCTTCCCACCACAGGCGGTTCCTATTTTTCTACTTCTATTTCTACTTGCGCACTCTGTTAATGCGGTGCTAGGGATTCAAACCATTGAACTGCTGACCTTTCTGATCGACAAGCTCAGCATCTTAGCCACTAAGCCACCACACCCTTTTTAAGGATAGAACACTGCAATATTGATAACAGTGGGTAAACTAGCATTTACTTGGGTGGGTCTTCCTTCCTTCCTTCCTTCCTTCCTCCCTCCCTCCCTCCCTCCCTCCCTCCCTTTCTTCCTTCAATAATAAAAAATCCCCCAGCAAAATTCTCCCCTGATGTAAGTAAAAACACAACCAGAAGCTGAGATTTGTTTTTTTTAAAGACCAAATCAGTATACATACAATACAAATATTTAAGCAAAAACTAATTCATAGACTCCAACAGCAAACTTGTGGAAATACAATCAGATTTAAGGAGTTTCCAAAAGGTATAGTCTTGCTTTAGATTTTTGTTTAGACCCTGGATACTGTACAATAAAGAGTTTGTTTTTAGCTCCTGTAGACAGTTGTTAGCAAATGATTGGATCAAAGACACAAAAATAACTTGACAGCCTTATTCAGTTTATTTGACAGTTTTCAAGAGAGAAATCTGTTGTCTTCTATTAATTAGCTTTCCTAATGGGGGAAAATCTTAAGAAGATATCTTATTTACTTTCCACAGCCTTACCTATTTGGAAGTCTGACAACTGAAATAAATGAGCAGCAAAACCAAGAAACATTTGCCAAGTGTTTATGCTGCAGACCACCTGTGCATTCTTAGGTTTAGATAACTGTTATAATTAATCAATTTACTCTGTAGCATCTTCTCTGCTACTGCAATGACTTGAATTTGAGAGGCTTAAAAGAAATGAATGATTTTTCATTTCAAGTGTGGAAAAAGACAGATCCCAAAACATCCTTTTGATTTCTTTAAGTGAGGTGAGTAGATCTACATGTTTCAATTTTTATTGCAGAGGGGCAATCTTTTTGTGGCTAGTTTTCAGCTGATCTATGTATCTATCTCAGCTTCTTAAATTATCTGGCGGTTTGGGTATAATAGGACAAAATGAAGATAGATTCCTTCCTTATTTCTTTCCTTCCTTTTCTTCCACATCATTTCAGTGGCATGTGTTTGATATTTCCAGCACTCATGAAAAGAGCTGATGGAATATGGATTGCTTACTTTGTTTTATTGTCACTTTGTCCTGTCACTTTGTTCCTCCTTTCTGATTTAATTAGGAAAATATCAAATTCAGTTCTTTCATTTACTTGGCCTCCCTTGTGAAAAAGTTGTGGGAAATTATTTCTTTTGGTATTAAGGGTCTCAGATTCAATTTCTACATTGGGAGAGGGAAGGTTCCTGCTTGAGAGTTGCTGAAAGTAATTTTCCACTTCTGTTAAAGTAGAATTGTCTGTCAGGACTGCATTTTAACAGTGGGGGCTGGCCAAGACCTAAGGGAAAGTGAAATATGTACCTTCAGCCTCAGTTAGGATTTAAGGCACCCATATTATCCCTGTCAAACAATCTCTCAGACTTTCCAGGGTGGAAAGTCAAAATATTTTGGTCCACCCACTGTTGTTGAGGTGGTTTGAGAGCAGAAAAAGGCCATATTTTCAGTGGTGGATTCAAATAATTTAACAACCGATTCTCTGCCCTAATGACCAGCTGGGTAAGGGCCCCCCATCATCATGTGACTGGGTGGGCATGGCAACTCAAAGTCATTCACATCGCTGGGGCACTTCGCCTCAGCTGTTGCAATGTAATAAGGGTTACCGGGAGAGGCAGTTTCTGTAGCAGGGCAATAAAGAGTAGGCTAGAAACAACACCAGAATGTTTCCTTCCTGCCTTCCTTACAGGATTACCCTGTAAAGTGGGAAAAAAACAAAAGGAGATTTCTTCAACGACTGATTCTCTGAACTAATTAGAAAGTTAATAACTGGTTCTCCGGAATAGGTGCAAACTGCCTGAATCCCACCACTGCATATAATGATCTACTAAAGCAGACTATACAGTTCCATGGTCAAAGTTCTGGTTTGATACAAAGTGCTTCCCTGCATTTCTTTTCCATTCAGTATTTAAATTATTGTAATATAAGATCTCAGATATGTTTGGGATAGGATAACATTGACCAGTATGTATATAAAGCAAAGTAGAGAAATATGGTCTAGAGAATAAGGAGCTATTAAACATTATTTCTGCAATCCTCCAAATTTTCAAGCAACTCATATTGTCTTGAGTTTGGTGGAATATGCTAGAGTATTTACTCTATAATAATTTCTTCTCTGTCAGTTTTGTAATGATTATGTTCCCCTTGTTGATAGTTGACAATATATGAGCACCTTTGAGGCATTAAAGAGGAAGCCCTATGATGTAATTGTGTCTGAAGGAAAAGAATTAAGTGGTTCATAAACTACCATCTATATTAACCTTATTCAACTCTTCGAGATTCTAATCCTAAAGATGATATCAGGGCAACCTGAATCCCTCAAGGGGAATTATTTATGCCTATTAATTGGTGTAATGCAACAAATAGTACAGTTTACACTGGATGTCATTTTTATATATATGTTTGAAAACGTACTTCTTAGCAGACTGTGGAGGACCTACTGGGACTTATTTGACTCTGACTTTCACATTAATTTTGCTATGCTTGTGAAGAACACGGGTGGTAGTGGGAAATCAATATCCATCAGTGATTATTCTGGATAAAAGATTGGGAACCATGAATACCAATGGCAGTGAATAGCATTAAGATTTAAAAAGATGGTAGATAGATAGATAGATAGATAGATAGATAGATAGATAGATAGATAGATAGATAGATAGATATAGAGATAGATAAATAGTGTATGTATATGTATGTACATACATACACATATTTATGCAACTACTTTAAAATTATCATAATTATCATCGTAGTAGGAAGGGACCTTTGAGATCTAATCCAAATAATTGCTTAAGCGGCAAATCTTATACCAGTGATGGCTAACATTTTTGTTGTTGGGTGCCAAAAGTGCCATCTTCCATAATGCAAAGTATGCCCCCACATGTGCATGTGTGCACAACCC
The DNA here is from genome assembly GCF_009769535.1 of Thamnophis elegans. Lineage (NCBI taxonomy): Eukaryota > Metazoa > Chordata > Lepidosauria > Squamata > Natricidae > Thamnophis > Thamnophis elegans. The sequence continues at coordinate 32,753,708 of NC_045554.1, forward strand.
CCCCATGCTCCCCCCATGCACGCCGCTCTGCTCACCTCCAAGCTGAGCTTGTATTTCCTCTGGGGCCGTGATGGAGGTTGTTTTTAGCCCTCACTGGGCTCTGGAGGCTTTCCTGAAGCCTGGGGAGGTGAAAATGGCCTCCCCCAGCCCTCCATAAAGCCCAAAAATCAGTTGACTGGCATGCACATGTGTGCTGGAACTGATGGCTCATGTGCTGGCAGATATGGCTCCATGTGCCATCACGGTCCTATACCATTAGAGAGAAAATGATGCTCAGTGTCTTCTTAAACGTCTCCAGTGATGGAGTACCCACAACCTCTGAAGGCAAGTCGTTCCACTGGTCAAGTGGAATGGCTTGCCTTCCATGTGACCAATGGACCTTTGTGAGTCAGTGGAATTTCACAGAGTTAGGAACAGAATGACTTTCTGAGCATTTTCTCACTGCACCCTTCAAAAGATATTGCATCTTTCACTACAATCTGAAACTGTTCAGAGAGTAAGATAGATCCTATGCTTTGGTGAGCACATTCATGTCTCTGTGTGTTTCCCTGTCTACTTCTACTTATTTATGACATGAATATTCCTATTTTTCCTCTTTGCACATCATCTTGAAAAGTTGAGAAAAATGTGAGTTTGAATGTTCTACAGTACATGGTTACTTATTGGAAATAATTCCCATTGTGTTTTAGGATCTTACTCCCTAGGATGCCCATTTAGGAATGTAGTTCAACTAATTAAAAGATAGCTCTTGTTTGGAGCAGCAGAAAATGTACCACTCCCTATTTATTTTCACCATTTATATTATTTCACCAGACTGCTGCTAATACTATGGACTGCTGTTTGTACAGCTAGCCAATCTCCAAGTATTGATGATTTTGGGTTTCATATCGATAGCGGGCAAAATCATTATCCACCAACATCAAAAAGTCATTTTAACAAATGGATTCTGTCTGCATTAGCATATTTCTGACATTCATTTCACTTTCAGTATGTTGAACTAATTCTTTTAACCTGGATAGCCAGAGATACAGCATAGCTGAAATCAGTTTTCCAGTTCAGCTGAACAGTTTATTTTCCCCCCATTACCGTTACTCATCCAGCTCACGTTCCTTCTATTCTGTTCATATCTTCCATAGGTTTATGATGCTTGGTTGATTTGCCTGAGTGTGTATGTGGGTTTTCCAAATGAGGAAGCCCTCCCTCCTTTCCATCCTGCTGAAAATTAATCATCATAATCCAGATACTTGCATTTACCGGAAACATAGCTCACAGGGCTTTTTCAAGGTTTATTATTATTTATGAACCATCTACTACTGTCTGCTTTACAATTAGAACTGTTGAATTTAACGTGTTTTCCTCCCTAATCTCAGGTCCTAGAGGGCACTTTTATTGAATTTTCTTTACCAAATGCCCCTTATTATTTCAAAAGTATTTCAGTATAAATGTGGGAAATCTTGTTTGGGGCTTTGATAGATTACTCAGTGCTAACAAGACAAACTTGACATTAGAATGCTAATATGATTTTTACAGGTAGTCCTCATATTTGAAATAGACCTAAATAATTACATGGGGACTTTGAGTAGAATACTTTTTTTAAAAAAAGGAAATTGATTGGCACATTTAGATTGCAATGAATGGGAATGGGATATTCTCCTTATTCTGTTTCTTTTTCATTCTGTTGTGGCCTGCCAGTGGCCAGCAGAGCTGGCAGCAGAGACAGGCAGTGAGGAGGTTGGGAAGGAACATGGGGCCAGTCCTGAAGGCTGGGGAAGGCTTGGACGATAGTCCTGCATCGGAGGCAGAGAAACTGCTGACCTCCTCTGGGACCTTAAGAGGGACAAGACTGGACAGACTCTGCTTACAAACATCAGGCATTTTTGCCTTGCCCCCCCCCACATGCGACTGCCTTGTATATCATTAATTTCTGGCCTTCCAGCTGTGGACTTTCCTTTGGGACATAGAAGAGGGAGAAGAACGGAGCAGCTCCCTCCTCATTTGTTACATCACCCGCCTGATAGCGCACTGTTGCAGTGCTCCGTAATTTTTAATCTTTAATTTTAATTTTCACTGGTATGGTGAGTGCATGGGATTGCTAGTGATAGAATGAATGATCCCACTTTTATTATTCCATTTTGCTGTATTTTTGTGTTTAATTACCACGTGGGGACTGACTGAGTGAATACATGAGTGTGACTGATTCGGAGGGCCTGCCGGGGAATGCGGGAGCCATAGGGGTGGCTGAGGGAACCACGTCCACGGGAGTGGGTCGGGCATTACGGTCATAACAGGGAGGGGCAGATATGGCTGGGACTTTAGGGCTGGCCATTACCGGGGAAGGAGGGTTCGCTACTTCACAGAGATCCCTCCTTCCGGCCCTATGAGTCCCACTCCGAGGCCAGATGGCGCGGGTAATCAGGACCCTGGTCTCAGGCTGTTGTCGCTAAATGCCAGGTCTGTTGTTCACAAGGCTCCCCTCATCCGGGACTTAATTTTAGACGAGAGGGCAGACCTGGCATGTATTACTGAAACCTGGCTGGGCACAGAAGGAGGAGTCCCCCTTGTAGAGATGTGCCCAGAAGGATTTCAGGTGCTTCATCAGCCGAGAGCCCAGGGAAGGGGTGGCGGTGGGCTGTTGTTATCCGGGAGTCTCTAGTACCTCGTAGGGTCCCTGCTCCGGAGCTTGTTGGGTGTGAGACTCTGCTAGTGAAGCTGACCTCAGGGTCAAGTGGGTCTGCTGCTCACGTACCTGCCTCCCACTATGTTGCAGCAGCCCTCCCCTCGCTCCTCGAGTCAGTAGCCGAGCTGGCAATTGATTCCCCAGGCTTATGGTTCTGGGGGACTTTATTTGCCATCGCTCGGCGAACACTCTGATGGGCGCAGGAGTTCATGGCTTCCATGACAGCCATGGGCTTGACCCAGGTAATTCGGGGCCCAACCCACTCAGCGGGTCATATGCGCGAACCTCGTATTTCTCTCGGAGCAGTGGATGTGTGATCTTGGTCTGAGGGGTAGTGAGACCATACCCCTGTCGTGGTCAGACCACTGTCTACTGAGGCTCGACTTCCGGAGGCCAAACCCCCACCGTAGGGAGGAGGAACCAACCAGGTGGTTCCGCCCCAGGCGACTGATGGACCCTAGGAGGTTCTAGACGGAGCTAGGGGTTATTCCTGATACCCTCGCCCACAGTTCGGCGGAGACTCTGGCTGCTGCCTGGTACTCGGCGGCATCGGAGTCTCTTGACCGGATTGCGCCACTACGGCCCCGTCCGGGTCAGCGGATCCCGGAGGCCTCCTTGGTTCACCGAGGAGCTCCTGGAGAAGAAGCGCCGGAGGAGACGCCTAGAGCACTTGTGGAGGTCCGATAAGTCCGAGTCGAACCGAGCACATCCTAACAAACCTGCACCAAGGATTACATCAGGGCACTTAGGGCAGCAAAAAGATCTCATATTGCCACCTTGGTTGCGTCCGCTGAGTCCCGCCCAGCCGCCCTGTTTAGGATAACCCGTTCCCTCCTAAATGGGAGGGATACGTGGGAACCCTTGCAGGGTAGAGCTGAGGATTATGCCCAATTCTTAGCGACAAAGTTGCTCGGTTTCGGTCGGACTTGGACTCCACCGATGCAGATCCAGCCGGGGCACAAGAGGATTACTTGGCAAACCATCTCTGGGTTGAGTTTCAGGATGTTGCCTCTGGGGATGTGGACAAGGCCATTCGAGCTGTGAGTGCCTCCACCTGTACTCTGGACCCGTGTCCCTCCTGGCTGGTTGCCAACAGCAGGGAGGTGACACGTGGCTGGATCCAGGCAGTTGTAACCGCCTCCCTTCGGGAGGGGCACTTCCCCGCCGCACTTAAAACGGTGGTGGTGAGACCCCTCCTGAAGAAACCATCCTTGGATCCAGCCGTTTTAAATAACTACCGTCCTGTCTCCAACCTTCCTTTGTTGGGAAGGTTGTTGAGAGGTGGGGCCTTCCAGCTTCACGGGCCTTGGAGGAAGCTAGTTACCTTGACCCCTTCCAGTCCGGCTTCAGACCCGTTACAGCACAGAAACCGCTTTGGTCGCATTGACCGATGATCTCTGGAGGGCCAGAGATGGAGGCCATGCATCCATCCTGGTTCTCCTTGACCTCTCGGTGGCTTTCGATACCATTGACCATGGTATCCTTCTGCGACGACTGCGGGAGGTGGGGGTGGGAGGGCACTGTTTTACAGTGGTTCTCCTCCTACCTCTCGGACAGGTCGCAGTCGGTGTTGGTCGGGGGGCAGAGATCGTCCCTGAGGCCCCTAAAATATGGGGTGCTGCAGGGTTCGGTCTTATCCCCCCTACTATTTAACATATACATGAAACCGCTGGGCGAGATCATCCGGAGGCACGGGATAAAATACCATCAATATGCGGATGATACGCAATTGTATCTGTCCGCCCCGTGCCAACTCAATGAAGCGGTGGATGTGATGAACCGGGGTCTTGAGGCCGTTAAGAACTGGATGAGTGCTAACAAACTGGTACTCAACCCGGACAAGACCGAGTGGCTGTTGTGTTTCCCTCCAACAATTTGGCTATGTTCCATCTATCAGGCTGGGGGTCAAATTCTATACCCCTCAGATAGGGTTCGTAACTTAGGAGTCCTCCTGGATCCACAGCTGACCTTCGACCATCATCTGTTGGCTTGACCAGGGAGGCATTTGCCCAGGTCCGCCTGGTCCGCCAGTTACGACCCTACCTGAATCGGGAGGCTCTCACAACAGTCACTCGAGCCCTTGTGATCTCTAGGCTGGAATACTGCAATGTGCTCTACATGGGGCTGCCCTTGAAGTGCATCCGGCGGCTGCAGTTAGTCCAGAATGCAGCCGCGCGAGTGATAGTGGGCGCACCGCGGTTCGCCCACATAACACCCATCCTCCGTGAGCTTGCACTGGCTACCTGTTGATCTCCGGGTGCGCTTCAGGTCCTGTTGACCACCTTTAAAGCCCTTCATGGTAGTGGATCTGAGTACTTGAGAGACCGCCTTCTGCCGATTACCTCCCTCCGACCGATAAGATCGCACAGACTGGGCCTCCTCCGAATCCCATCTGCCAGTCAATGCCGACTGGCGACCACACGGAGGAGAGCCTTTTCTGTTGCAGCTCCGACCCTGTGGAACGATCTCCCCGTCGAGATACGCACCCTCACCACCGTCCAGGCCTTCCGCGTAGCCCTTAAGACCTGGCTATCCCAACAGGCCTGGGGATAAGTCTTCGATTTGCCCCACCCGAGTGTGAATGTTGAATGCAAGTTGTGTTTTTTTATTACCTTATTTATTTTGTGCACATATTGTTTGTTTTGAATTTCACACCCCCCCCTAATGATTGTAAGCCGCCCTGAGTCCCCTCAGGGAAAAGGGCGGCCTATAATCCAAATAAACTAAACTAAACTAAACTAAAATATTTACATGGGGCCAAGGCTGTCTGGCAGTTCTCAGCTGCCTTTGGAGCTAGACAGCAGTGAGGCAGAGGAACAGCTGGAGCCTGTTCCCAGTGTGCGCATGGGCAGAGCTGCCAGGAGAAGGGAACAGTTAAGGAACAAGGGTTGACTTGGGAGTAAAGTCACAGGTAGACAGTGATAGCCCCTCCCACAGGAAATAAAAAAGGGGAGCAAAAGGCCATTCATTGTTCGTTTATTCATTTCAGGAGTGTGAAGGTCTGTCTGTGAATCTCAGAGATTCCTGTGCCAAGTCTTTCCTTGCACAGGCACCCCATTTGGAAAATATTTACAGTGGCAGCTTTCCAAGCAGGATAAGGTCTGTGGTCATAAATTTACCTTGAAAGACTGTTTACCAGGCTTTTGCTGAATGTGAATGAGAGGAATTCACATTTGTTTAATAAAGGGGTGTGGTCAGGATGAGGAATCTGCTACCTGCTTTTTGGGGAAGGCTAGGTCACTTTACATTCTGCCTTTTCTCTACCTTGTGAGTTTTATTTTAGTTGAAGACATACAGTTTTAGTTCCAGAATAGAATATAACCGTTAGAGAACCACACATTTGTACTTAAACATTTTAACACCAACCTTTCATATAATGGGCAGGTTACTGCATTATGATTGTATTATTATGCATATTGTAATAAGGATAGAAGCAATAGAAACTAAAAAAAATCCCTTATAAATTCATAAATGAATATTCGCTCACTCAGCATGCTGCTAGATTCCTAAAGCATTATTTCCATTCTGTTTTGAAATAAAAGCTACATTTCATTTTATGTGGAGACTATTGCAACTATCTTTGTTTGGAACAGTCAAAAGTAGTAATCAATGGTACAATTATATCACTCTAGTGCAAGCATTTCTGAATTTGTGTCATCCTTCCTATGTTCAAGCTGTACTATCTCAGCTATATGGAAAAGAAATAGACAAACTCAGTAAAAAAAACATATTTATATTCCTGAAATGAAAGAACAAGATATGTATTGAAAGGACCAATTTAAAAAATAGGCATATCTAGCCTTTGTGACAGTCATGGTCTTATCTCAAGAGCCTTCCTTAGTTAAGGAAATGGCAATTAAAGAGCCAGATGGAGAATCTAGCTATTATGTCAAGTTAACAACATCAGTCTTGGAACTGGCTGACTAAGCCAGGAGATATCCATATCCAGCAGAAAGTCAAAAATGGAACTGGGTATAATTGCTGAACTATATTAGAAGATAGGTGAATTAGGAAGAGTTCCTTAGGAATAATTTGATGAGAAAAACAAACAATTCTTGATCAGGTCAACTTGTTATTGGTTGGAAGTTTCTGTATAGGAAAGTGATCTGGGCTTGTTGAAACTGGTGGAAGGGTTATGGAATTGTCAAGGTTTAAGGCAACAGACTCCATCCTCATAATTCAATTCCTTTCAATTTGGCTTTGGCTTGTCTCTTGTTTTTTTTTTGCATTTGATTAGACCTTTGTATTAAGTTTTCTTCTGAGCCGGACTGGATTTATACCTAGAGATTAGTTTTGATGGATTTGGAGGTGTTTGTGGTAATAGATCAGATAACAAGCTGCCATTCATGAGATCAAGACAATGAGTTTTCTGAAAGGGTTGAATGTGGCTTTCCTCACCCCCTTCACAGTTGCTGTGGAATTGTAATACCAAACATGATATAAAGGGAAAATGATTAAATAAAATTCATTTAATTGGTGGTTAGAAGGTTAGCTCCTGGTGTGCTAGTCAAATACTATTTGCCCTTTTATAAACAAGCAACTCTGGGACTATAGTTTCAAGGACAAATGAAGCTCTTTTATCACATTCTCCTGAGTAGTTGGCAATGAGAGATATTTTAATGTGGATACTATTCACTGTGGATACTATTTTAGTGTGGTGAGAGGTATAGTTTTATCCTTACTTTCTTTTTGCATCAACTCCTAGATGCGTCAAACTCCTAGATGCACAGAACATGACAAATCCCTAAATGTCTAATTTATTGAATAATTATATACCTGCATTGATTGAACCTTCAATCAATTTCCATTGTATCGGGGACCCACCATAAATGCCGATGTCAGAAAGCACTTACTGATAAGAAAGTATGTCTTTCATAAAGATACAGTTAAAAGTACATACATTTAGATGTTCTTGCAGTCAGATGAAGCACAATGAGTTTGAGTAAGCTCTTTTTTGAGTAAATCTCATGAGTTAATTTTTTTTTGCTGCTCACATCTCATCTGATTTATGGAGCACTGCAGATTGAGTTGGGTTTGACATTAGACTGACTGATTTTTCTGACTGTGAGTAGTGCTCTTAAGAATTAGGTCATAGGCTATACAACTATGCTTCTATCTGTCCCAATTTTTAACCTCACCTAGTTTTCTTAATGAATAAAAGAAAAGCTGACATGCTGCAAAGCAAACCACTAGTCCCTAACCATTATATTTCTTTCTAAGAATACCTCTGATTTACTGTGAATCCCATAAGCATTCTTAGAACATGAGAAAAAAAATGAAGTAATTGTACCCAAAGCTTTATTTGCCCTGTCCTGGAAAGAAAAAGGGAGAACTAGATAGATGGCAGCAAGTTTTATAATAATGGTTCAGTGTGATGTTTGAATGTAATACAGTGGAAAGGTAGAACTTCAGGGATGATAGACATAATAAGTAGAACAACATTCAATATGGACAAATAGAGTTCTTAATAAACAGTTTTAGTTTATATTAATCCTGTTATTATTTATTTATCACATTTTTGAACCAGCCGTCTTCCTCAGAGTGGAATTCTGGTGGTTTTCAATGGAGTAACATTACTACTTACGTGGTTACAAGCACACTTGCAAGACTACCTCTTATTCTAGCATCCTTTTTAACATCTAAGAACACTTTGCTTCTCATTGAGAAAGGAAAACAGTTGTGTTAAATTATTGACCTGCTGTATGGCTTGCATATGTTTCAGGAAAAGACAGAAATGTAGGTATTCCTCTGAGTTTGCAAGTTTTCCATTGACATTCTGTGCTCACAGCTTGAAACCCAGTTTGCCTACTAACATTTGGAGATTTGCTATTTGATGGGCTCTTGGGGTACTTCTAGAGAACCTCTGGTTTCATCCCTCAAGTTCTTGGCAACCGTTTCAGGTCATCTTCTCGTGCATGTTTTGTTTCCTCATGGAGCTCAGTAGATCACACGTCCTCCAGCTGGCCAATTGGAGTGATAAAAATCTGTGTATACTGTAGTTAGTACTCAACGGTCTCCCTGTAAGAGCCAGGTGGCACAGTGGTTAAATGCAGCACTGCAGGCTACTGCTAGATCAGCAGGTCAGCGGTTCAAATCTCACCAGCTCAGGGTTGACTCAGCCTTCCATCCGTTCCGAGGTGGGTAAATGAGGACCCAGATTGTTGGGGCAATATGCTGACTCTCTGTAAACCGCTTAGAGAGGCCTGAAAGGCCTATGAAGTGGTATATAAGTCGACTGCTATTGCTATTGCCTGTATTTTCCTTTGCTGCATGTACTTTTCTTAACAGAAAAAGGAATGCCAGCTGGCTACTTGGCAAGATGAAAAGATGAGTCACTTCTTGGAATGACTAGACACATGGTGGCAAGATGCTATGAACATCTGAAAAACCAGGAAATGGGATGAGGTGAAGTTACCACCACTGGGAAGCTGTCCATTATGTTGCTCTGGAGCAAATTATCTGCTCAGCATGTTCCTTAGAGGAAGAACCAAACAAAAACTTAATTGGCTCATATTTCTTTTTTAATTATATGAACTCATAAAGAAAATAATGCGGAAAGTCACAGACAAAAAAAGAGCCAACGTACCAACATATATTTACAGACATAGGATATCAATCAAATGAGGCTGTGATATTTGTGATTGATCTATATTAATAAATTCTGTGAATCACAGAAGAGGTATAGCTATTTCTTTATGCTTTGTTGTAAGACCTCTTTTTTATCCAGAGATCAACTCCACATGATTGAGATAGTATATAAAGATGTGAAAATATTAAATCTCAGGTTGAATTAATATATGTAATTGCTTCTTATCTAAATGGAACACTATATATATGAATAAAATGCTAATTTCATTGCATTTAATTGCTCATTTTTCCATGTCTTGTGGTAACCCTAGTGATACATCATGGAAGGCAATGTTGATCTCATGACCAGATTTTGCATTTGAAAGAGACTTTGTGTGATGTTCAAGAACCGAGTTGTGATATAATGTACAGTAAATCTAGCCTTGGGAGTGGGAAGGATGAATTAAATGCTAAGGGAGGAGAAAGATTAATCAGCCTGAGAAGAAAGAAAGCATGAGAAAGAAACTCAAAATAACTTCACTTTGATTTTGTTTAGTGTAAGATATAGTAGAAAGAAGTCTGGATGACTTTCATAATTCTCTATAGCAATAAAGCACATTTACAACCTTACCCCCTATTACCCTGTTTCCTAATCTTACTTATCAGGAATGACTTGACATCTATTTTAAACCAAAGTCCCTAAAAGTATCTTAACGAATTGGCTCTAGCAGCCTCATAAGGTTGGGTTTCCTTTTTAAATTACTTAACACTGGAAGTTCCAGATTGTGCCATTCCTGACTTTCTAATATTTCTTGTTATTAAATTTGAAGGATGCAAACTTTCTTTTCCAATTGCATGTAGTGTGGGATACTTATATATTCCCAGATGATCAAAGATATATGTGAAAGTCCTGTCACTAATGCATGAGCCTTCAGTGGTCTGTTGGCCTCCCTGTCTCCCTATAATGACATTTAATCCAAAGGAAATAAATAATGTCAGAATATGGGTAAACAGGAAAGCTGCAAGATGCCACCATCAGGAATAGCATCTTAAACAATAAAGAGGCTTAAAGACTTCCTCAAGATGACTTCTTTCCTAGTGATATGACATACCCATGTAGTTTTCTTAGCAAGAACATGGAGTGGATCTTCAAGTGTGCAGAACTTTTATTTAAAGGTTTAAACTTTCCAGTCTGGGAACTACAGTCTTGCTGAGATACACCTAAGTAACAACCAGGATCAACAATAATTCTTGTTTGTTTCTCAGACCAGTAGGGAAAGCTAGGTGCTGCACATATTTTCATCCCATAATAAAAGAAACTTACACCATTACCAGTATATATTTGAAAGACTTTCTCAATCACTGTAAGATTAAGATAGAGAAACTGAAAATGTCTTCAGTTGGGGAAGATTCCGCCCCCCCAAGAAATTGAAAGGCAGCTTTTAGAATAACATTATTGTCAAGACAATTGGAGATGTATTCATTAAGAGAAAAGTGACTTAGTTCATGACATGAGACAGTCCCTTTGTCCTTGTTCACTTAGTCTTTTAGCAACTCCAGCATCTTGATACAGTGTATGAAGTCACTCCTATAACTGTGAGTGACTTATCTTGCCTTTCTGTTATGGACACTACAACCAATCAGTACAAGGAGGAGGACTTTCAGTACAAGCCAAGTGCGGTACAGAAGCACCAAATTATGTCGAAGATGATTTCAGTAGAAAGTGTGCCTTGGCTTGTTATTAATTATGGGTTCATTCAAAGTTCCTAAGCTATCTGATTATATTAATTTGTCAAAATCTCTGTACTCTATAATTAAAGCATAAACATGAAGTGGCCATAAGTCAATTAAAAAAAACCAAAAACAAATAGCCATGCCTGTTAAAGTTAAGCTTTTGCTTATTATTATAATCACTTGTGCAAGTACAAAAGCAGACATTTTAGCCTAAGCCTAATGGCTAAAGGTGCTATTCAAGTTATGGATAAATTCATGTATTGAAATTTATCCTTAAAAGAAAGAAAAATAGGTCAGCTGAAGGGAAAAAAAAGATATTGTGATTAAGATCTGCATGGGTGTATTAGCTGTTTTGACTGTGTATTACTGATCATTATGATTAAATGCATGATCCTGCAACTATCTATTTCCTTCCTAGTTTCCTCTCTGTGCATGTATTTATTTCACATAAATGAACCCATGTGAAAGAATACAATAAGGGGTATGAGGAAGCCATAATCTTTGAATAGAGATAGCTACATGTTTATTATAAGCCTTGTGCTGTAGCTCTGAAATGGTGTAAAATGTGAATGTTAAGAGTGCCAAGAAAAGCCAGTAAAAGAAGATTTCAGAACAAACCCACAAAAGAAGAGGGTGTCTCACTTGTATCTAGTGGACATTACTCTTACCTTAGTATTGTATCTCACGCATTCTCCAGCTTTGGACTTGACTTGGAAGATAAAAGATGAAAAAAAGGAAACCACTATTGTAGATACATATTGAACATGGAAGGATGCTGTCCCATCCTATTCCTATTCAGGGTGAGGGTGTGCAACCAGAAGTCTCTGGAGCATGTATATGACTCCTGCCATCAACGTGGATCAAATCAAGTATGGCTGGTTTGTACCCGTGCTCTTCAGCTTCATAGATTATTCCCCAAAACCTGAAAACAAAAAGTTAGCTTGGCTGAAAACTAAAATGATAGAGAGATATGCTCACTCCCTTTTAAGATCAGTGGGTGTTTGAATTGCCATCTTGTAATTTAGCGTTTACAACTTTGATTGTTATTTACTTGTATGAATTTTTAAATATTTATTTTGTGAAATGCTTGGAGTCAGTGGCATTGAATGATGGATGGATGGATGAATAAATGAATTTAGACTGCCAAAATATGTTCATTTACATTGTTACATTTTTCAAACACCTTTTAAGTGCAGCAACTTGCAAACCACAGTGCAGATATTTCATCTGGATTTGGTCAAGTGGGACTAAATCAGAATGGTTTAACTGGGAGAAGATGCGGAGCTAACCAAGCATTCCTGTAAAATGTTTTTACCTGATCATCTCACATCACGTTAAATTACTTATTGCCTTAAATCAGGATTCCCCAGAATGTTAAATGGGACTGTCCATTGTTGTTTATATTATTGCTATTTGCAATCCTGAGAATTAAAGTAGTATTATTAAATTATTTCATATAATCTATGAACAATCTGAAACTTCATGAAGGGGTTGATAAACTGAAGAGTTTGATGAACCTTGTCTTAAATTTTTCTTTTGAAGGGTTCCTGGTCATGAAATGGAATGCAAGTCAGAATAGATATTACCTTTAATTCTAGCTATGCTCCTAATTTCCTACCGACTAACACAATTTCTGCTTGATATTTTTTATGTTGGTACTTGCTATCTCACAATCCACTGCAGTGATCTAGCACCAGTTCAACAGCTTCTTCCACTGATTCATAAAGGGTGTGAGATGTTCTGTGTGTGTGTGTGTGTGCATGCGCGCGTGTGTGTGCACATGCAAGAAGCGGACAGTATATGCACGCAAAGGTCATATAAATAAGAGTGAAGATTTTTCACAAGCAGGATTTTTTTTCAAAAAAAAGCATAGAAATTACTTATTACTTTTGCCTCAAATAGTGAGCAATCTTGATTCTGTTCTAAACTGCGGGGAGCAGAGATCTGGCAAAAGCCACAGTAAATAAATGCAGACCAAAAAGTAAATTCTGGCAGAGAAGCAAATATCAACAATGACTGCATGTTGCATGCTGGATTAAATTGTCTCAGGTGTGTAGGTTTGGACTAAGCAAACCTTGCTCCTGAAAGACAGCAAAGGATCAGGAGCGCTTTTTCAGCTCAGTGAACTGCCTCGGCTGCCTCTTTCTCTTTCTCTCTGTCTCCCCTATTCCCCACCCCCACTGCACAATTCTCCTTCAAAGGAATGCCTTAATCCCAGGTTCAGCAGTATATCATCATGTGTAAGCTCCCTGCATGTCTAAGTGCAGCCAGAGTGAAAATTCATGCTGATAATTTCAGACAAACTCATTCCCCCCCATTTATCTCCTCCTTCCTTCCTTCCTTCCTTCCTTCCTTCCTTCCTCCCTCCCTCCCTCCCTCCCTCCCTCCCTCAATCTTCTAACCTGTATTGCAATGTTATCTTGCCGACTAATATTTTAACTGAGGGAATTAGCAATTAAAGAAGTCTCCCAAAGTTCTGCTTATTTGTTAGGAATATGTTACTTAATCATCCCTACCTTGTTTACATATTTATTGTACAATTGAACAAAAACTGGCAGGCTGCAAACATAGAGTTGCATTATTTGAATATCTAAAAAATACTTCGGGCCATACACTGATCTTAATAAACATCTTTAGAATTTTTTAAAAATGAATTAAGGTCACCTAAAAATTAATACATGTTAATACTGGGGTTTGTCTATTTTTGTTCTTCTATAGCACATTTTTTTCAGTACAACCAGATCCACTGAGAAACTTGGAAGGATAGTTTAATGGTGGACACATGGGTTTGAAATCCTGGGTAGTTGACCACAGGGAATGGAGACCCTCTCTTGGACTTTGACCTTGAGCTTCCTGTTCCTGTGGCAAGAACATGTATCCTATTGGTTGCAAATTCCCATGTGGAGTCATGTTTGTTGGAATTAAGGTTGGTTGAACCTTGGGCTGATGTAATATTCCCAGGTGCCATGTGGTGAGTTCTGTTGCTAGATGGCTAATCCTATTATGTCCTGACGGTCATGTCCGAATCCCATCACCCTGGAGTGATGTCTTTTATTTTGTAGATAGGCTGGCCCAGTCTTTTTCTTGTAGATAAGCTGGCACCAAAATATCTGCTGGGGGCAGGTAGCTGGAGCTGAGTTTATGTTTCCTTTAGATTTTATTTCTCTTTTAGGGGAAATATTCTGCCTTTTTGAATATTTCCTAGAATATTTCATTCTTCTAGGAGAGGGGTGGATGCTAACTTTCTTCATCTCTTTGAAGGAACTGCACCTTGGAGAATTAACATCTTCAGATATTTCAATCTTATCTGGAAAAAAATCCATTTTGTTATTCTAAAGATGATTGAGATTGCCGTGTCCCGTTTCTTTTGGGGATATCTTTATTAGTTATTTGTCAAATCTATAGAACTGCCCATCTCACAAATGTGAATAATACTAATATAAAGCAATCTTGCAAAAAAAAAAAAGATAAACAAGCATAAGGCAGATGAGAGAATAAAGTTTTGAGCTGAGCTTATTGTTGGAAGGGTTTGATGGTAGCTTTTGTCAATTAGTGTAAAAATCCTCTAGGTGGAGTTTCTTCATAATTTCTGTAATTGGAACTGAAGTTTTGGAAGTTAGGAGTCTGTAGTATGGGGAGAAAGGATTGTACAGTTGAATGAAGGACATTCAGTCACATACCATTTGTCTTGTCTCTGAGTGAGAAAGCATCATTCCTCTGTCAGTGATTAGTTTCAGGATCCAACCAGACATATTCCAGCATGCAAGCACATTTTCCTGAGTTCTCCCTTCCCTTCATTTGTAACACAGATGAGGAGTTTAGCTTCATTTGCAGCCATGCAAAATTAATTACCGAGCATCAGCTAGTATAGAGAAGCAAACAGATCCTCCTTCTCAACTTCCTCTTTCAGTTTTGGCTATAAAAGGATTTGGCATGCAATAAAAAACAGTAAATTATTTTATGATGTTAATTGTTCTATATTCAGAGATTAACTCATGAGGCTTCTGCCTGTTGTGCCAGACTGTCTAACGACATTATCATGCACAGAAGTATTAAAAATCTCCCTCTTGCCTTAGGGTTAATTAAGGGCTTTATTTATGCTTAATTGGTAACGGCTTATGTTTAGTAGACCATTAGTTTTCTGATTCTTCTTTGTTTGGCCATTTGTAGAGAGGAGGCACAGTCACAAGCTGTATCTTCCTGTGTGTTCATGATCTTTCTCCTCACCTTAAAAATTTCTGTTGGTTTTCAGAATAGAAAGGCATTAGTTTTCAAAGCAGGAGATGAAGATGCCCAGGGATGGGCTTCAAAATTTTTAGCAAGGGCTTCTCTGCCTGGTTGCTGGATGGGTGTGGCCATGGTAGGTGTGGCCTAGTCATTTTCCTGCACCACAGTGGTGAGGGGGGCATTTTTGCCCCCCTGGCTCTGGAGGCCGGAAACAGGTCCATTTCTGTCCTTCCAGAACTTTTGGGAGTTCCATTTTTTGTCCTCCTTGAGATCTAGAGAGTTTCCTTGAGCCTCTGGGAAGGTGAAAACGGCCTCCCCTGAGATCCAGAGGCTCCCTGGAGGCCAGAAACAGGCCCATTTGAGTCCTTCTGGAGCCTCTGGGAGGCCAGTTTCCCCCTCCCTGAGCCTCCCTGTGGGCCCTGCATCCTTGCATCCAAAATGGGCTGCATGGAGACTCCTGGGAGGGGTGGGTGAGGCCAGCCAGGAGTGGGATTTGGGGTTTCACTGAACCACACAGAATCTTTGCTAGAACCTGGAGCAGCCCACCCCTGAAGATGTCACTGAAAGATCTCAGATCAAAACTTGGATTTTTGCATTTTGTTTCATTCAGAGAAAACCAACAAAGATGATTAGGGGATAAATCATAGATGAACATTTGTGGGAACTGGGAATGTCTAGTCTAATGAAGAGAAGGAGTAGGAGTGGCATGATAGCAGTCTTTGACTATTTGAAGATTAGTTGGCCTATTCTCCAAAGGATCTGAGGTAATGGATGGAAGGTTCTCAAAGAGAGATCCAACCTAGAATTAAGGAGAAATTTTCTGTCAGTGAGACCAATCAATGAAATGGCTTGCCTCCATGTGATGTTCCATTACTGGAGATTTTAAGAAGAGATCTGACAGTTTCAGCAGGGGGTTGGACTAGAAGGCCGTCAAGGTCACTTCCCACTCTGTTATTTTATATTCTTCATTCAGATGTTTCTGTGCAGACATCAAAGTGGCAAATGGCAAAAGTGGTATTGCATTGTTACTATGCAATTCCTTGCATGGTGAGTGCCTCCACCTGTATACTGGACCCGTGTCCCTCCTGGCTGGTTGCCAACAGCAGTGAGGTGACACGAGGCTGGATCCAGGCGGTTGTTACCGCCTCTCTTCGGGAGGGGCACTTCCCCACCGCGCTCAAGGCGGCGGTGGTGAGACCCCTCCTGAAGAAACCATCCTTGGATCCAGCCATTCTTAATAACTACCATCCAGTCTCCAACCTCCCCTTCGTGGGGAAGGTTGTTGAGAAGGTGGTGGCCTTCCAGCTTCAGCGTACCTTGGAGGAAGCTAACTACCTTGACCCCTTCCAGTCCGGCTTCAGGCCCAGTTACAGCACAGAAACCGCTTTGGTCGCATTGACCGATGATCTCTGGAGAGCCAGAGATGGAGGCCATGTGTCCATCCGGGTTCTCCTTGACCTCTCAGCGGCTTTCGATACCATCGACCATGGTATCCTTCTGCGACGACTGCGGGAGGGTGGGGGTGGGCGGCACTGTTCTGCAGTGGTTCTCCTCCTACCTCTCGGACAGGTCGCAGTCGGTGTTGGTAGGGGGGCAGAGATCATCCCCGAGGCCCCTAACTTATGGGTGCCGCAGGGTTCGGTCTTATCCCCCCTACTATTTAACATATACATGAAACCGCTGGGCGAGATCATTCGGAGGCACGGGATAAAATACCACCAATACGCGGACGATACACAGTTGTATCTGTCCGCCCCGTGCCAACTCAATGAAGTGGTGGACGTGATGAACCGGGGTCTTGAGGCTGTTAAAGACTGGATGAGAGCTAACAAACTGGTACTCAACCCGGACAAGACCGAGTGGCTGTTGTGTTTTCCTCCCAACAATTTGGCCGACGTTCCATCACTCAGGCTGGGGAGTCAAAATTTATACCCCTCAGACAGGGTCCGCAACTTGGGAGTCCTCCTGGACCCACAGCTGAGTTTCGACCATCACTTGTCAGCTGTGACCAGGGGGGCATTTGCCCAGGTTCGCCTGGTGCGCCAGTTGCGGCCCTACCTGAACCGGGAGGCCCTCACAACAGTCACTCGAGCCCTTGTGATCTCTAGGCTGGATACTGCAATGTGCTCTACATGGGCTGCTCTTGAAGATCATCCGGCAACTTCAGCTAGTCCAGAACGCAGCCGCGCGAGTGATTGTGGGCGCACCACGGTTCGCCCACATAACACCGATCCTCCGTGAGCTGCGCTGGCTACCTGTTGATCTCCGGGTGCACTTCAAGGTCCTACTTACCATTCACAAAGCGCTCCATGGTAGTGGATCTGGCTATTTGAGAGACCGCCTTCTGCCATTACCTCCCTCCGTCCCATCAGATCGCATAGAGTAGGCCTCCTCCGAATTCCATCCGCCAGTCATGCCGACTGGCGACTACGCGGAGGAGAGCCTTCTCAGTTGCAGCTCCGACGCTATGGAACAATCTCCCCGTGGAGATCCGCACCCTCACCACCGTCCAGGCCTTCCGCACAGCCCTCAAGATCTGGCTATCCCGTCAGGCCTGGGGATAGGACTTACTCTCGCCCCTCCCGAATGTTGAATGAATGTTGTGTTTTTAACCGCTAATTATTTTTACTCACATTTTCTTTTTGTGTTTTGTCCTGCACTCCCCTCCCCTATTATTGTAGCCGCCCTGAGTCCCCTCAGGGAAAAGGGCGGCCTATAAATGTTTAATAAAACTAAAAAACTAAAACTAAAACTTGCGCTGTCATACAAAGATAAAACAAGTGCAGTTTGCATGGTATCCCAATATTTTTCTTTTTAAGTGGTGTTTAATAAGATTTGAGTTACTGGTATACTCCAACTTTCCAAATTTGTGTTATATGCTTCTCAGGGCAAAGGGAAACTACTAAAAGTTCAGAAATTAACATTTCCCCTCAGTTTGGCTAATGGACAGTCCCATGTACATTCCTATAAAAACTAAGTTCAGGAACTGGTCTAATCTATTCTTTCCCACTTTTCATTCCAACTCAATTGCCATCCTTTTTACCTATACGAGGCATCATCCTTTCTTAGAGAGACATTTGCCTATGCTGGCAGTAGCGGTTGATGGCATGAAACATTGTAGGAATGCTGAAGGAGAACCATGGTAATCTATGGCAGCAAAAAAATCAAAGAGCACCAAATTTGAAAGAAGAAGAAGGAGAAGGAGAAGGAGAAGAGAGGAAGAAGAAGAAGAAGCAAGAGAGAAGGAGAAGAGAGAGAAGAGGAAGAGGAAGAGGAAGAGGAAGAGGAAAGAAGAAGAAGAAGAAGAAGAAGAGAAGAAGAAGAAGAAGAAGAAGAAGAGAAAGAAGAAGAAGAAGAAAGCTTATTCATGCAGGAAACTAGGGTTAGTTTGCCTGAGATTTCATAGATGCAATAGCCTAGGAAAGGAAAGATTTACATCTCAAAGACACAAGGATGTAAAATAATTTTATAGCATCTGAAGCTTTCTTTCTCATTTATGCATTGCAATATTTATGCAGAGAGCACCCAGTTTAATTAAAACACCTTTCTTAACTTTCTGCACAAATGGTGTTTGTAGCCTGTTGAAGAAGCATTTAGTCAATTAACAATTTTATTAGCTGATTGATTTTCCCCCACCTCTGTAGTTTGCAGATTTCCCCCCTCACTTTTCGTACCTGATAGGAATAGTTATGAAAGCTAATAATATTACTTCCTTATCTCTTGAAGGCAACACTATATAATGAAGGACCTTTTAATCTGAACAAGGTTTCAGTGGGAAGCCTAAATACACATAAGCAAATTCTCACTCTGAATAATGGAATGTAAAATACTTGCTGCTTGGAGCAGCAGACGCTTTCAATAAATCACATTATCGCACTGACCTTTATTGATAGACTTGCCTCAACTGAAAGCTTTGGTCCTGCTGTTTTAAAAGATCTTTCTGTTATGAAAAACCTGCAGACTCATCAGGTAGCAAGATAATGATTTTCTATTTGTAAGGTTCTCTAAATCAATGTTTTAAGAAGAAGTGTGAGAAGGTACAGGAAGAAAAGGGTTTCTGATATTTAAAAGTTGCTGGCATCCACAGACTTGTACGCTTTGGAGAATAATGTCTTATTCATGTTTTCCACAAAATAGGGGAAAAATCTATTTCTATTTGTCCTTCACCTTGCCATGCAGTTTTTTTTAATGTTCTATGTCTTCATTACAGATGAGGGCTTTGGGGGAGGGGAAATAAAATGAGGAAATATTAACATCAGAAATAAATACCTATCAATAATTGTATGTTCTAAACATAAGATATATATTTAGTCATCCAAATTTTGAGCATATGTATCATTCTTGCACAGATTTCAATCTGGGAATGAATTCAGAAAGTTGACTTAATTTTGATTTGCAGTGCTACTTTAGTGCTACTATCTCTCCCGCCCTCTCTAACCACTGAACTCAAAAGAGTTGTATTTTTAGAGGCTAATCATCCTGTGTGCAAAACTATTTCAGTACCAGCTATTTTTTCAGACCAGTCAGGTATAAAAAAGCTTGTGTCTTCTGAGTTCATGTTACAGGATGGCAGAAAGTTCTTACCTGTATAATGCTGTGTTCTGACATAGGCTTCCCGAGAGCATGAAGCAAACTCCTGTCCTGACAAAAACCCCTTTATTAATTACTGTGAATTCTGCTCATTCAATCCAGCAAAGTCTTTCATTACAGTCACAGATCTTATCTGGCTTGGAGAGCTGACAGGCTGATATCTGCAAAACCTGGCAAGGAGTCTCAGAGAGTCACAAACCAATTAAGTGAACTAATTGTCTCCTGCAAACTCCACTTCCCTTTCACTCCTCTTTTGTTTCCTCTTGGACGGACTATTCATCATCCACCTATGGCCTTATTCCAAGTCGACCCTTGTTCTTTAGCTGTTCCCTTCATCTGGCAACTCTGTGCATGTGCCCACTGGGAACAGCCTCCAGCTGTTCATCTGCCTCACTGATGTCCAATTCTGAAGGCAACGGATAACTGTCATATGGCTCTGCCCCCCCCTCTGCCTCCGACACAAAGCCCTCATCAGAGCCTTCCCCAAACTCCAGGACTGGCCCATGTTCCTCCCTAAACTCCTCCCTGTCTGAATCTGGTGGGCCACAACATGCTGTCTCAAACCATTAGTCCACTAACTAACAGCATCTCTCCAGGAATTCAAGTATCTCTTTCTGTGTATCCTATCTTCCTGTGAATGTCTCCATAAAAATTGGTACTCCCTCATTAAGATTTATTTAACAAATTTAAAGCTGCCTAAGGAAGTGTGGGTGGTAATAGAAATAAAAACAAGCCAACTGTTTGATGGTCAATGGCTGAAATAAACCAATTGGTTGGCCAACCAGCATACAAATCAATTCAAAAGAACCTAGGTTGGGCTCCTAAAAATTCAAACACCAATGTAACCACATTCTCATTAGAGCTTCATTAACATCCCAGTCCCTGTGTTTGAAGGAAAAGGACATATCTTCACAGTCTTCTAGAGAAGATTGACAGGATTGGGACTGTCTATATCTCAGGGGAAACAAAATAGTTGTCACTGCAGAGAAAGCACATTTCTAATTCCCTGCTGGGATCTGGAGCATGCCATTCTGTCATCTAGATTATGATTATGCTCCTTTATGTATTACAGATTTGTTCAGATACATGAATACTGATGTAGCAGAATCTACTTCCCTGTATGAGCTGTAATGCTTGAGTGTTTTAATAGCTTTCCTTGTGTCTTCTCATGATAATTCTAAGCTCTAGGGTGTAGGGAAAAAAAGTAATTCTTTTAGTTTTACATAGGACCATTACATTTTACTGTTGGAGGACTCTGTCTCAATGTTCGTTGAAGGTTTAGAGACTCGTTGCCCTGTTCTATGGGTTTCCAAAGTATATCACTATTAAGGTTCACCCAAGACACATTAGAAATTGCCATAGCTTCTGCTTTAGAACAGTTCATATTTTGATGAGAATGATAAAAGCCAGGGAAAAAATGTTTTTATTATGAACTTTCCCAGGAGCATCTTTGTATATAATTGATATCAAGGTGGTGATGGGGGAGAAATCTTTCACGGCGGAAGCATACATTTTTCAAGATTTAATTGACCAATTATGAATATACATCACAAGCTGTGATGTGGTAAAGATTTAATTAGGCTGTTTTTGGAATTAAAAATCTGTAGAAATTATTTAACACAAGATGTGGAAATGATCAAAGCTACCAAAAACAAATGTTCAAAGATGCTGTTAATGAATCTAATGACCAACAAGG
This sequence comes from Thamnophis elegans, assembly GCF_009769535.1. NCBI lineage: Eukaryota > Metazoa > Chordata > Lepidosauria > Squamata > Natricidae > Thamnophis > Thamnophis elegans. The sequence goes on from NC_045554.1 coordinate 32,775,199, forward strand.
CATGTTGTTCACCAAAGGGCATCTAGCCTTTCATTATAACTTATGAATGTATTAAAACCACACAGACCAAATTATTAAATAATGAGTCTAGTCTACAGAAGTATGCGGATTTTTTTTTTTTTAAAAAAAGAGAGAAAGTTCCCTTGGAACTTTCCTATTTTGCCAATCTGGTTTAACTCATAACCACAGACCTGCGGTCATAGTGAGTGCAACAGTTTTCCAAAATAGTTGGAACACCCCTATTTTTAGAAATGGACACTTCTAGTTACAAATAGCTTGTTTTCCCACCAATAAGAGTGTTTGCAGCATTGCACTTGCGTGAGTTATTTGGTGTTTTGTGTAGTGGCATTTGAATTTGAGTTTCAGTCATTTTGACTGAAGATTTTTGTTAACATATTTTTTTTTATAATATCGGGGCCAAGTTTTCTGCCAAAAAGAGGGTGATTTGGTGAGCCAACTTTGAAGAAACTGTTCTAATATGTTATGGAGAAGCAGAGAGTGATCTGAATGAAGTAGATTTTTTAGTCCTTTGTGTCTAAAAAATCAGTATTTTAGGGAAGATATTAGGGGATAGAACTGTGTTCTGACCCCCTCCTCTGTCCATTAGCGAAGCCGAGAACAAGCATAAAATGGAATGTCTTTTAATAACAGACCAGACTCTCAGTGGGCTGAAAGCCAAATAAACAAACAGATAAGGACGTTGGCAGCAAGTCCGACAAACCTTGGCAGCAATGCAAACAAACTCTGGCAGCAATCCAGCCTGCCAAGTTGTTTCTCTTTAGTCAAACGTTGACTTCAACAAGAAGGGCATGGCACAAGCAGTCTCTTTTATAGTCTGGGAGAGGAGCTTAATGACCATCAGCTGAGCATAATTACCTCCTGTAATTACGTAGTTGTTCTTGACGCTGAGTAGCCCTTTGATGGCGTGCATCCCGGAACAACTCACAGGTGGTTTCTGGATCACTCTCTCTTTTCTCCTCCCCACTGATCCAAGGCTCAGGCGCCATCTGGTGGCCAACCAGTCTCTCTGAGCCCTGCTCAGAGTTAGAACCCTGTCCAGGACCCTCCACATCCTCCAGGGCCAACTCATAGGGCCCCTCGCTGTCGGAGTCTGGTGGCAGCTCCAATGGCTCCTGCCGGGCCCCAACAGAACTGGATAAGTTTCAACCCCCAGAATATATGCAGCCCTCCAAATCCTGGTGCATAGTTTATTTATTTATTTAGTTATTTATTATTTATTTATTCTATTTCATCAAGCATGAATTAAATAACAGATATAAGTATAAACATGATTATGAATACATGAAATGAATACAATACAATGGAATATTAGGACAGGGGCGGTAGCAGTGGTGGGATTCAGCCAGCGCGCACCTATTCGGGGAGAACCGGTTGTTAACTTTCTAAGCAGTTCGGAGAACCGGTTGTTGGAAGAAATCTCCTTTTGTTTTTCCCCACTTTACAGGGCTAATCCCATAAAGAAGGCAGGAAAGAAACATTCTGTATTGTTTCCAGCCTAATCTTTATTGCCCTGCTTACAGAAACTGCCTCTCTGGTTACCGTTATTACATTGTCACAGCTAAGGTGAAGCGGCAATCGACATGAGTGACATTGAGTTGGTCTTGTCCCCCCCGGTCACATGACCACTGAGTCCTGCCTACCCAGCTGCCTACCCAGCTGGTCATTAGAGCAGGGAACTGGCTGGTAAATTATTTGAATCCCATCACTGGGTGGTAGGCACGCTGATGCACTAGTCGCAAGAAGTGCAAGTATTAATCTATTAATGTAATTAATATCAAACATGTTTTTGCTATATCTTGCTTGGAATGAAGCTGAAAAATCAGTGTTGTCCTTGTGTGTACTTTTGGAGTAAATAGACTTGAATTTCAATCAAGCCTAGCTCCAGGAATAAAAGATCCTCCTTATAGAAACAGGAAGAATTTCATCTGAATAAGCCAAGGCATTGAGGATCTTCAACATTCAAAGCACTTTTCTGTCCATGAACTTCAGCATTCTCTCTATTATGTCTTCAAAATAATAGTTAGTCAACTCTTTGACCCCATTGCAGGAAAAGGCATACCTTTTGTGCAAACTGAGTGCTTCATGGGTCTTTTTTTCCCCCAAGCCTGGATCTTGGTTACCAGATGCATCTGTCATACAGTATGACAGATAACAATTGAAATGTGACATCTTGTACAATGGGCTGTCAGTCAGCACAATTTAAGAAGGTAGTTTCACAAACACACAAAAATTGCAAGAGTTTCTAAGAAGCCATCTCTTCAGATGAGAACTGCCATGAGCTCTTGATAGTGAATCATACTAGTCAAGCCATTTTTCTGGGATTCATATTGCCTCCCCCCCACCCTTGTGCAGTCACTGGACCTAAGTACAGAGGAGGTTTTCTACCATTCATTTTATATGGAAATAGACTTCAAATAACATCAGAGAGATCGAGTGCTGTTTCAAATTCAATAGGTGCCAAAAATGGATGGAGCTTCCAGATAGCACCCAAGCTGAGACGATTCCCATGCTGATATTATTTGCAGCTGCACTAAATATTGCCCAGTTTTGCTGACTGCAAGAGACAGAAATGTATATTTGAATTCCCCATTACGACCACTGAGGCAATATTAATTAAAATCCAGTTCAGATTGTATGTGTGCTGGTCTGCATTATGGATCATATAAGTTGGTTTCTTTAGAGTAATATTGTGAAGGTGATTATTTAGTTGAGTTTCGAATCTGAGATGCAGTGGTAATTACCAACTTGAGGTTTTTTCCTGTTTTGTTTTTGTTTTATGTACCAACCTTTTGCTACCTTTGTTGGATAGATATGTTCTGTTTGATTCCTTTTGAAACTATAGTGCCTCATCCTATGATTTATTTGTCTATTTTCACAAAATATTTTCTGTAAAATAACTTTAGTTCATAAACTGTGCTTTAAGGGCTTATATATTTAGAAAATACAGAAATTGTCGTTCATTCAATAACTGTTGTCAAAAAAATCATAGCTAAGTGTTCTGATCCCCCCTGGCCTGTGAATAAACCAGACCACAGGCTTGGCTGTTTGCCACTATTTAATAAATGCGATAACCAGTCCTTTGGCTGAAGGCCCAGGCAAACTCACCGTTCAAGATAATCGTTGGCAGCAACCCAGAAGCTCCAAGAAAGCAACGCAGATAATTCCACAAGACACGGCTAGAATACAGATTTCTTCAATATAGTTTGAACAGGTTGTTTCCTGCAAATGTCCCCTCCCAACACCTCAGTTATAAACCCTCTTGGGAGGGGCCCAGGCACAATCACATGTGCGTAATTATAGTCTATGAGACTGCCTATGGAGTTGCTGCTTCCGTTTTCTCAGCCCTTCGTAATCTAGCATCAGGGACAAACTGCCTTTGATCCTCTCCACTGCTCCATGCCTCAGGTGCCTCCTGGTGCCCAACCATTCTCTCTGGTCCCTGCTCTGAGTCTGAACCTGCCTAGGGTCCTCCACATCTTCCATGGCAGACTCATATGGTTCCTCGCTATCCGAGCCCATCAGCAGCTCAACCGGATCCTGCTGGGCCACAACAGCTAAGTTTGATGTCCCAAAGGTGCTTTTTCAAGCAGCAACTAGACTTTCTGGTTTTTCCTTTGAAGACATTTCACTCCTCATCCAAGAAGTTTCAAAAAGCAAAACGTCTTATCAGATGTTTCTTCACAGGATTTACTGTCCAAGTCCTTCAAAAACCTTGGTTATTGTTCTCTGTATTCTTTCCAGTTTCTCAGCATCCATTTTATATTTGGCAAGCAAGAATGGAGAGGATATTTGAGATGTAGCCTAGAATGAAACTATATTTTCTCAGGATCTCAAACATTATATTTCTGTAGGTGCCAGCCCAATATTACATTGTGTTTTTTTTTGGCAGCAGTCATAGCATAGTACGTTTTTTTGCTACCATTTATCTTGTACCTATTCATCTGCTTTTTTCTTACCTGGTTGCAGAACCCTATATTCTCATAGTTTAACTGTACCCAGAGACTGTCTTCAGAGTTGTTAGAAATCACTTCCCCCATCCCCATCACTTTGTTTATTTTGCCAGTTTACCGAGCATCCTTTCTATCTTCTCATCTAAGTTATTATAAAAAATACGTTGGTCCCAGGACAGATGATTCCTGAGAAAATTTGCTTTAGTTGTTAGATCTAAATTGATTTGATTGGGGATTGTAAATGAAAGAGAATAATACATTTAGCTGGTATCACTAAAATATGGATAATGTAGCCAGAATCAATACCTCTAAAACATTGGAAAGTTAATTGTATTCACATAGAGGAGCTGCAATTAAATTTGCTATCTCTGCTGTGAAACTCTGTAGGCATTCAGATCAATAGGTATAAAATAGGCAGTCACTTCCATAGGGTTCTCACCCCCTCAAACAATTATATATTTGGACTTCCTTTATGACCAAATGCCCTCTCATCCCTCCAAGTGTTACCTTTGTTTGACAAGAATATGCCATTAACAAACGCTGGATGGAGCTATTAAATTGCATTTAAATTGCAAAGAACTGTAGTACAGACATATTCAGAAACACAACTGATGTTAACACTTTATACTAGTTTTAGGCACATTTCCTTTTCCCATTTCATGCTTTTCATTTATTTGGCTTCTTAACTCTTAATTCTTTCCTGTGCTCTGCATAAGGTTGCTTATCTTGAAAGGAAATAGTATGATAGATATGTATGCACAATCAGATTTTTTTTGTTCAGTTTAATAAGGTAGGTCTGAGATGTTAAATAGTCCCTTGAATTTAGACTGGTGGGTATATCCAGAATATCCAGTAATTACTCACAAGATTAAAAATTAATGTAGAACTAACTATTGTACTTGACATTTCTGCATCCTTAATGATTCTCAGATTTCTAGCCGTTGTGAATCACAGGGCCAATTCTTTCTAAAACCTTCAGAATCAGAGCATCATAACAAGAAATTGGTGGCATCTAAAATAATTGATTTAATGTTAGGCACTTGAGAGAGAGAGAGAGAGAGAGAGAGAGAGAGAGAGAGAGAGAGAGAGAGAGAGGGAGGGAGGGAGGGGAGAGAGAGTTTCTAAATTCCCCAGAAGTTTGCTGCCAAACAAGTTTGGCATTAATGCTACTCTCTGTAATCTAATCAGAACATTTATTGTGCACATGATTTTTCAAGTGTTCTCCTATATTAACGAAATATGCATCTCACTGCAGATTTTCCATCAAGATATAGGTAGATTTATTTTAAATAACGCTGTATCAAAGATCTGTCCTGCAATTTCTTACAAGTTTATAGTATTTGTGTTTAAATTTAGACCCTGCCTTTCTGCTTATATAAATTTTTACTTTCCTGGAAAAAAAGAGGATTTATTTTTCTGGGATAATTTCAGGAGACGAAAAATTTATCAAAGAGACAGCCGAGGTGGCGCAGTGGTTAGGGTGCAGTACTGCAGGCCACTTCAGCTGACTGTTATCTGCAGTTCAGCGGTTCAAATCTCACCGGCTCAGGGTTGACTCAGCCTTCCATCCTTCCGAGGTGGGTGAAATGAGGACCCAGACTGTGGGGGTGATATGCTGACTCTGTAAACTGCTTAGAGAGGGCTGAAAGCCCTATGAAGCAGTATATAAGTCTAACTGCTATTGCTATCCAATGTAGGACTAAGGAGAAATTTCCTGACCATGACAATAATAAATCAGTGGAATAGCTTGCTTCCAGAGTTCCTGATGCAGCATCACTCTTCTTTTTAAGAAAAAAATGGATAACCATCTGTCTGAAATAGTATAGGGTCTCCTGAGTAGGTGGTTAGACTAGAACAGGGAGGTCAAACTCCCAGCCTATGGGCCCGATGTGTCATGCACTGCCCACGCCTGGTTTAGCGAAGGGGGAAAAAGTCCTGATACATCACATGATGCTGCTGTGACGACATGAGTTTGACACCCCTGGACTAGAAGATCTCCAATGTCCCTTCCAACCCTGTTATTGTGTATTTTATGTTAACACGCATGAGCCGCGGTGGTGCAGTGGTTAGAGTGTAGTACTGCAGGCTACTTCTGCTGATCACCAGCTGTCAGTAGTTTGGAAGATCGAATCTCACCAGGCTCAGGGTTGACTCAGCCTTCCATCCTTCCAAGGTGGGTAAAATGAGGACCCAGATTGTTGGGGACACTAGGCTGATTCTGTAAACCACTTAGAGAGGGCTGTAAAGCACTGTAAAGTGGTGTAAGTCTAAGTGTTATTGCTATCTTTCACAAGGAGGTTGCCAATCCGCTAAACAGACAATTATACCATAGAGGATAGTGCACGCATCCTTGACTATTATTGCAAAAATAAGTACAAGGACATTGCAAACACAATTGAACCTTTAAGCCAAATGCACTGCTTTGTGGAAAGTCATTTTGTCTTTCCTCAAAGTGTATAAGGGGGCATGAGGTGGGAAAATAGGTGAAAAAAAATAATGAAAGGTTGAAAATTTTAGCTGCAGTAAGCAGCACTTTCTAGTGCTTCTTCTGCTCTACTCAGTATTTTGACTAATCACCCTGAGAATTGCAACTCCATTTATGAGACTCCAGTAGTTTCCCATTAGTGTTTCACCCATGATTCTGAGATTTAATCAGTAAAATTGTATACATGCCTATAAAGTAGCACCAGGCTTCGTCCTTGAACTAAAATAGAAGCTTTCTTTTCCATGTACTGTATGTAGGTTTTACCTGAAAGTAAGAATGACATATTGATCTGATGCTATTTCTTCAATTCTTAGCCAGGTGATCAGGGACTGAAGCATAATTTTACCTGTAGTAAAACTAGGAATTCATTGTATTGTATGGAATTAATGTCTTCCTATGTAGGAAGAACTTAAACTGATTTTTTGAGAACGGTAGTCCCACAGTTTAGCTAGGTGTCTTCTAGTAGTCCCACCCATAGGGACATAGATCCAGAATGTTCTCTCAACATAATTGCTGAAAATTGGTGGTGAATTTCTGTGAGGCCCAAAGAACCAAGAATGACATGAAGAGTTACTTCAGGAGTGTTTATTTACTGTTGCACACTTAGACAAAATCTTGACCAATTAAGATACTGATGTGGTTGTGGGTGTCCCATTTCATGCTTTTTGTGGCTAAGACTCCAAGCTTGTCAATCAGAAAGGTTGGCAATTTGGCGGTTTGAATCCCTAGCACTGCGTAACGGTGTGAGTTCCTGTTACTTGTCCCAGCTTCTGCCAACCTAGCAGTTCTAAAGCATGTAAAAATGCAAGTAGAAAAATAGGGAACACTTTTGGTGGGAAGGTAACAGTGTTCCATGTGCCTTCGGCATTTAGCCATGCCAGCCACATGACCACGCAGACATCTTCAGAGAGTGCTGTCTCTTCGGCTTTGAAACAGAGATGAGCACTACTCGCTAGAGTCAGGAATGACTAGCACATATGTGCGAGGGGAACCTTTACCTTTACCTTAAAGATTCTAAGCTACAGTCTCTCTTTGCTCCCTGGGAAACATCCCTCTGTCTTGTGACTAGTCTGTATTCCACTACAATTTCTGTCCGTTCAGACTGAGGAAGTAGGCTGTAATCCTTTTGTAAGCCCCAAGAAAATAGAATAATAGGGTTGCAAGGGACCTTGGACTTCTTCTAATCTAATCCCTTGCCCAAGGAGGAGACTCTATATCATTACAGACAAATGTCTATCTAGTCTCTTCTTTAAACACTCCAGTGATGGAGCACCCACAATTTTAGGAGGCAAGCTGTTCTACGGATTAATTGTTCTTGCTGTCAGGAAATTTGTCCTTAGTTCTAGGTTGGATCTCTCTATTAAAAGTTACCATCCGATTGTTTTTCTTTCCTCAGATGCTTTAGAGAACAGCTGGAACATTTTATTTTTAAGGAAGAAAAATTGAAGAACACCAAGGGGGTAAATAAAATAGAATCCAGTTCATTCCCACCCAGCAGCTTATTCTGCTTTTTCTCAAAGAGTTGCCTGAACATATTCAATTATTTTGTTATTCACTGATTAGCTGAATATATATATAATACATACACATACACATACACATACACATACACATACACATACACATACACACAACACACATACAACACACACACACACACACACATACATACATATGTTGTATTTGTGCTGATAAATAAATAAAGCATATATATATATATGCTTATGCTTGGCTTGTGTGACTGTTGAAACAATTTGGAGTTTCACTTTATCAGATTTACCAATGAAATGATAATCACCTGTAAATGTGGACCAGAGGTTTTTTGGACCTTTTTAATAAATCTTTTAAACTTTATATCTATATGAAGATAATCTCCTGGATGCATGTTTTAATGAGGGCAGGTTTTTGATCCAGTCACCTCCTAATCTCAGTTTGCTAGATTGTGGTATACCAACTTCCAAATGATGGAACTGAAAAGGGAACCCTTTTAAAAGAAAAATATTTAAATATTTTATATATCTGCCCATCAAGGACACTGATGTTGGACAGCATACAAGAATTTACTCAACAGTTACAAGCAAGGACAACTCATGACAACAGATCATATGATCAGGCCATCTATTGGGGAAACTAGAAGTGCAGAGGAAAATAGTTTATTTACTTCTAAATATTTGAAATATTATGAAAAATATAATTGACTCATACATTTATAATTAAAATTAAACAATCACATTAGAATACTATTTTGATAGAACAAATTGATGTAAACTAACATAAAACTTAATCCTATTGTTTACTAGCAGAATATCATAAATACTAAAATTTCTTCTTTTTCCTTGCACTTTTTCCCTTGTGCATCCTGTTTTTTTGAATATTTACATAATTTTCTGAATGATGGCTGTGAAGCTGCTCTAAGAAGTGTTTTAGATTTTTTAAAAAAAGAAGAGCAAAGATGCTTTTAAATAAATTAACTAGATGTATTTCATTAAATATTAACAACTCATTATTGTTAAAAGTTAAAGGACCCTTGCTTTTATTAGATGAAAGCTAATTTTATTGAAATTTAACCTTAGGCTAGATTGAGGTACATTTTACCTTTTTCAACAAAAGTAATCTGCAGTAATTTCCAAGTTTAAGCCTAGAGCAAATCTAAATCTCTGAATAATAATAATTAGTCAATGATATTTATGATGCATTTTTGAATGTTCAGTTGATTGACTTTCATGTTTAATGAATGAGGTAATAACAACAAAAGAACAATACTCAGAACATTGTACATCTTAAGAAGATACTTGGTTGATACCTAGGATGCTGGCAACAACCCGTATCAACCATCAGCACCAGTCAATTATTTGTGATACATTTTAAATGTTCAGTTGACTGAGTTTCATGTTCAATGAATAAAGTAAATAATAATAATAATTTTAATAATTTTAATAATTTAATAATAACAACAACAATAATAATAATAATAAAATAATAATAATAATAATAGAAAAATTGAAAGATATGAGGCACGAATCATCCAATATAACAAAATCAGCAATTTCGATCAGACCAACAGCGTTTTTATCAAAGTCTTAATGTGAATGGTGACACCAAAAGTGAAAAACCAGAAAAGCAGGCCACAGTTGAACTCTGGAAAGAATTGTGGGAAAATGCAAAGGACTACAATAAGGAAGCAAAGTGGATACATGACTTTGAGAAAAGCATTGGCAACAAACAAATGCAAGTATTAGAAATAACAACTGAGATGGTCAAAAATCGAGTTAAAAAGGTAAAGAATTGGACATCACCTGGAAAGGACCAATTACATGGTTTCTGGCTCAAATATCTGACCAGTTTACATGCAATATTGGCCAGGCAACTGAATGAAATTTTACAAAAGGACCAAATTGATGAATGGTTGACAACTGGAAGAACATACTTGATTCAGAAAGATGCAACTAAAGGAACAACATCTGAAAACTACAGACCAATAACATGCTTGCCAACAACCTTCAAATTACTCACAGGCATTATTGCAGATAACATGATGGATTATTTGGAAACAAACAATGTATTGCCAGTAGAGCAAAAAGGCAACAAAAGAAGGAGCAGGGGCACAAAAGATCAGCTTCTAATTGATAAAATGATATTAGAAAATTGTAAGTACAGAAAAACGAACTTGAATATGGTCTGGATTGATTACAAAAAGGCATTTGACTCACTTCCACATAGTTGGATCATAAAATGCTTAGAAACAACTGGCATTAGCAAAAATACTACATCCTTTACTGAAAAGGTGATGAAACAATGGAGAACTGAGTTGGCAGTAGGGAATGAGATCTACAGAATGGTTAATATCAAGCGAGGAATTTTCCAGTGTGATTCACTTTCACCTCTTTCTTCATCATTGCAATGATCCCACTATCAGTAATCTTAAAAAAAAATGAAATTAGGCTACCAAACAGCCAAAGAAGCTGAAAAAATTTTGCATTTACTATATATGGATGATTTGAAACTTTACGGAAAGTCAGAAATAGAAATTCAATCATTGACAAACACAGTCCGAGTATTTCAATGCAGTTTGGCATGGAAAAATGCGCCACTGTATCCATAAAAAGGGGCAAAATCACTACATGTGGGGGAATTGAAATGCCCAATGGCCAACTAATTAAATGCAATGAAAAGGAAGCCTACAAATACTTAGGCATTCTGCAGTTGGATAACATCAAACATGGAGAAGTAAAAACTATTGTTAGGAGAGAATACACCAACAGAGTTAGGAAAATTTTGAAATCTAAATTGAATGGTGGAAATATAATCAAGGCCACAAATACCTGGGCAATACCAGTTATAAGATACACAGCTGGTATAGTTAACTGGACACAAGCTGATTTGGACATTTTGGACCAAAAAACCAGGAAACTAATCACAATGCACTACATTTACATCCACGTGGTGACACTGATATCTGCCCAGAAAATCAGGTGGCAGAGGATTATTACAAGTGAAGCAAACAGTTGAAGAAGAAAAACATGCACTGGCTGATTATTTAAAAGAAAGTCAAGAACATCTATTAATCGAAGTAAAGAACAAAAATCTACTGAAGGCCCAACAGACAAAACAAGAATACAGAAAAGATGTGATAAAATCAAGAATGGAGAGTTGGCAGAACAAAGCACTACATGGCCAATTTCTGGAAAAAAAAAGATAAAGTGGACAGTGAACAAACTTGGCTATGGTTAACAACAGGTACATTAAAGAAAGAAACAGAGTCACTAATCCTGGCTGCACAAGAACAAGTTATCTGCACAAATGCCATTAAGGCCAAAATCGAAAAATCCTCTGATGATGGCAAATGGAGACTTTGCAAAGAAGTTGATGAAACTGTTGATCACATACTCAGCTGCTGTAAAAAAATTGTGCAGACTGATTAAATTGCGGCACAATTCAGTAGCACAAATGATCCACTGGAATTTGTGCAAAAATTATAATATTAAACAACAACAAACTGGTGGAAACATAAGCCTGAAAAAGTCACCGAAAATCAGATGGTCAAGATCTTATGGGATTTCCGTTTATAAACGGACAAAATACTGGTGCATAATACACCAGACATCACACTGGTTGAGAAAAATAAAGTCACAATCATAGACATCCCAAAACCAGGTGATATCAGAGTTGCCGAGAAGGAACATGAAAAAATCACGAAATACCAGGACTTAAAAATCGAAATTCAACGATTATGGCACAAACCAGCCATGGTAATTCCAGTGGTAATCGGCATGCTGGGTGCTATTCCAAAAGCACTGGAATTACATTTAAAACAGTTAAAAATTGACAAAATCACCATCAGTCAAATGCAAAAAGCCGCACTGCTTGGATCTGCACGAATATTACGAAAATACATTACGACGTCCTAGGCCACTGGGTGGGGCCCAACTAGTAATCAATGCCAAATCCGGCGAAACAACTGGCCACTGTGATACAATTGTATAATAATAATAATAACAATAGTCAAGATCTTGTGGGACTTCAAAATTCAGACTGACAGGCACTTGGTCCACAACACACCTGACATAACAATAGTTGAAAAGAAAAAAGTATGGTTCATTGACATTGCAATACCTGGAGATTCACGAATTGAAGAAACAGCAAGAAAAAATCACAAAGTACCGGGACTTGCAAATTGAAGTTGAGCGACTGTGGAAAAAGAAATTGTGTATTGTCCCGATTGTAATTGGAGCCCTTGGAGGGAGCTCCAAGGGCTACCTTGGAAATTTTAAATTTATCAGACTTGAACATTCTGATTCTACAAAAAACCACCCTACTTGGAACAGCTTATATCCTCCGAAGTTACCTTAACAGTTCCTAGGTCCTTGGTTAGGACTCGAGCTGTTGAGCTACCAACCAGCCCCAAAGGCTGTGAATCTCACCATCATCATCATCATCATCATCATCATCATCATCATCATTACAATTCAGTCTACTTCCAATGCCCACATAATATATACCTGTAATGCTTTCATGTGTTTTCACAGTGATCTGTAAAGTGAAGGGAGAGGAAGATGCGTCTGTAATGCATATTTTTCTATTTCATTTATGTATATTTACGCCCCACAAAACAGATGTTTAATGTATGCATGCACACATTTAATTCTGAGACCATCACTGAAACATTAAGGTAGTCTGAAAACATCTGGGTTCTTAATTCCCAGCTGTCCCATCTAGCATTGTGAAAGATACTGGGAGTTATATGTGATTTATTCACACTGGAATACTTTCAAAATGACAGGGAGGTGGCTAGTGTCACAATCTATATAATGAAATTATAATTAAATACATTTACCTGTGGAGATATCAATACTAAGATGACAGTAATAGATTTGGACAAGGAAGATTACCCAAGAAATGAAAGGCTCAAAGGAATAGTTGTACCAAAACACGTGTCTATTACATGGCTCATTTAGTAACTCTTTCTCAGTCATGCAGAAAAGACTTTATTTTTTTATAATGAATGTCTATGGAGATTAATCCAAGGTTTTTTCTTCACCATCCCAACTTTCCTACTACTACATTTTAGTAGTAAAGTCATTATGTTCTTCAAGAGATCCTCAAATCTAGACGATATCATAGAATATCCATACCATTTTGTAAACATTTTTAAAAAACTTTCAGAGTTAACATCCCTGGCTTTTCCTAGTGAATTTGCATGGAATACTAATTAGTCTGGACCCTGCTTAGCTTCCAAAGTCAAGCATAACTAGATAAATCCAAATCTTTTTAGTTATTATAGAGAAAGTTGCTCTTTCTCAGTACTAATGAAGGGTATCAAATCAGAGGTGGTATTCAGGCAGTTCTCACCAATTCTGGTGAACCGGTAGCGGAACTTTTGAGTAGTTCAGAGAACCGGCAAATACCATCTCTGTCTGGCTCTGCCCCCATCTATTCGCTGTCTCCTGAGTCCTAGCTGATTGGCTGCATCTTCTTCTGTTGCCCTGCACAAGAGAACGGAGCTAGAAAGCAGATTAGTGGGGTGGGGAGGAAATGTGGATTTTATAGTATCCTTGCCCTGAGTGGGTTGGAAATGGGGATTTTGCAATATCCTTCCCCGTCACTCCCACCAAGCCATGCCACACCCACAGAACCAGTAGTAAATTTCTTTGAATCCCACCACTGTCTCAAATGACACTGAATCTTCTATGTAGCTGATTAGGCCAGGTATTATCACAGAATGAATGAAATGCAAATATTTATAGTCTGAGTTATCGAAACAAGCACCAAAAGATGCTGGCATCAGTGGGATTCTTCATCCTTAAAGTCTGCTTTACTTTTTGGCCTAGGGACATTGTGGCTTTTTATAAATAACTAGTAAGCCTTATTATTGTTATCCATTGCTCATAAATTTGAGTATAGATTTTGTGTTCTTTGTATTAGAGAACAAGAAAGCTAATTCAGTGCTCTTTAGGGGAAAATCCATACTAGAAGAAAAGCAATGTATTAGCTGCTGACAGCCAATTTAATAATTCTATGATAATTAGGTAAAACAACTGTCAGACTTCTGCAACAGTTTCAGAAACTTCCTATTTCATGTTGGACAAGTTCTAGGTAGACAGGTAAGTAAGTGGATGGATGGATGGATGGATGGATGGATGGATGGATGGATGGATGGATGGATAAGTGAGTACATAATGGAAGACTTTTGTGGTGTGGTAAAATAGAAAAAGATATAACAAAGAAAAAGGAACACAGTGGCTCAGTGACTAAGACACTGAGCTTGTTGATCAGTTAGGTTGCAGTTGGGCAGTTTGAATCCCTAGTGCCATGTAATGGAGTGAGCTCCCATTACTTGTCCCAGCTTCTGCCAACCTAGAAGTTTGAAAGCACATAAATATGCAAGTAGGGAAAAAAGGAACCACCTTTGGTGGGAAGGTAACAGCGTTCCGTGTGCCTTTGGCGTTTAGTCGTGCCGGCCACATGACCACAGAGACATCTTTGGACAGCACTGGCTCTTCAGCTTTTAAACAGAGATGGGCACCTCCCCCTAGAGTCAGGGACTAGCACAAAGATGAGTTGCTCCTGGTTCAGCCTGGTTTGGCCTAGTTTGTAGTGGTGACGGTAGGAGGCTCTGTTCACCAGTCTGGACACTTCTGCACATGTGGAAACCTGTAGTAAACTCGTTAGCTACCCACCACTGGACTAGCACATATGTTGATGGGAACCTTTACATTTACCTATAACAAAGACAACAGCCTCAAGAACCTTCTGCACAAATAAATACCCCAAGGATTCTGAAGTTCAGGCAGAAAAACAGAAAAGACAAAAAGACAAAAGGAACTCCATAGAAAGGAAGATTTTTTCACAGTGCTACATATGTGTTGTGCTGAAAACGTTCACCATTCATGACAATGTTGACCTATTCATTTCAGATGACAAGGGTTTCCAACTTTCTGCTTTTTGTATGCAGATCATGCAGTTCATTCATGGGTAAGGTGCTTATTAAAGGAAATTGCAAAGTGCTTTACTTCATCAATTTCATCAAGCAAGATTTCAGTAACATCTCTGAAGCCATTTGAAGCTGCATAGTAAAACTTCTGGCAATCAGCTTGAAGTAGCATGAAGCTTGCCTTAAAAAGGTGATTAGTCTCATCAGTAGGGTGCCTCAAAGAAATTAGACACAGAAATCTGGAATCTGGTGACAGTTAAAATATGCAAAGTGAACATAAAAATCTGTATTAGATATTCCTTGGATGAGTAATTTTTGTTTAGGACTCTTCCAAGGTAGGGTTATTCCTTGTGCTAACATGTTAGGATGAATGTAATTTGATTATTCTTCATAGTTCATGACTGTAGTTGTAGTTACTGTGAGAGTACACTAGAGCTAAAGAGGTAAAAGAGATTATGTCTCTACCATAGACATAGGAAAGAATATTGCCAAATTAATTCTTGGCTGCCTTTATATTACTTTGATAACCTTTTATTTTCACTCTTGGTAATGTTTGTGACGAGGCTAATCCAAGTGATGGTTATCATCTCTTTGGGTCAAGGTTAAACCGTTTGGGGCTCTTTTGCTCAAAAAGAAAGATGATGGAAGAGGGATGTGATAGAGATAGATAAAAATTCAATTTGGCATGATGAACATTGTGCTAGAAAAGTTCACTTCCCTTTTCTTAAAACACCAGCACCCAGTGAAAATGATTGGAAGGAGATTTAGAACACAGAAAATAAAGCTTCTCAGAGACCGTAATTAATCTATGGAATTCATCCCAAAATGTGGAGATGATCACTAAATGGAATGATCTTATGAGAGAATGGGATGCCTTTATTGGGATAGGTAAATCAAGCTCTACTAAGTCAAAATTATTTCCAGGTTGAAGGGAATATGGCTCCATTGGTGTTGTGATCCACCAGCAGAGCTGGCAGCAGGCTCGGACACTGGAGAGGTTGGGGACAAACATGGCCTAGTCCTGGAGCCTGGGGAAGGCTCTGATGAGGGCTCTGTGTTGGAGACAGAGAGGGAGCCAAAGACTTATGCAAGTTATCAGCTGCCTTCAGAGTCAGACATCAGTGAGGCAGATGAACAGCTGGAGCCTGTTCCCAATGTGTGCATGTGCAGAGTTGCCAGAGGAAGGGAACAGCTAAAGAACAGGATTGACTTGGGAGTAAGGCCACAGGTGGACAATGAATGGCCTTTCTCAGAGGAAATAAAAGAGGAGCAAAAGGGGAGTGGAGTTTTCAGGAGACAATTAGTTTGCTTAATTGGTTTGTGACTCTCCAAGATTCCTTGGCAAGTTTTATAGATATCGGCCTGGCAGCTCTGCAAGCCAGATAAAGTCTGTGACTGTAAATCCTCCCTTGAAAGACTTTGCTGGATGTGAATGAGCAAAATTCACAGTAAATTAACAAAACGGGTTTTTGTCAGGACAAGGAGTTTGCTTCATGCTCTTGGGAAGCCTGGGTCAGAGCAGTTGGGCTGGAGGAGCTTCTGGTTCATAATGGAATCGGTACCTCCAGTTATCACACCAGCTTCAGTGGGACAAAATCAACAATGATGATACAGGTAGTTACATCATGACTGATCTTTTCATGAATTGATAAATTTTAGGACAAACTGCAGGCAATAAAAAAGTCAAAAAGAAAAAGTAAAAATGATAGTGGTCATCCTCCCAACAAGGGTAATGTGAGTCATTTGGTCTAGAGGGTAAGGTGCCAGGCTACAAAACAGGAAACCATGAGTTCAAGTTCCACCTTAGCCATGAAAGCCAGGTGTGTGACTTTGGGCCAGACACCCTCTGTCAATCTAATCTACTTCACAGGGTTGTTTTGGGAGAAATAGGAGGAGAAAGATGTGTTGGATATGTTTTCCGCCTTGAGTTATTTGTAAAAATAATAAAAGCATAGTATAAATAAAACAAAATAACAAAATAAATAAAAATGTAATGTAAGTTTTTCAAAAATAATATACAATGGCAATAGCATTTAGACTTATATATTACTTCACAGGGCTTTATAGCCCTCTCTAAGTTGGTTTACAGAGTCAGCATATTTGCCCCCAACAATCTGGGTCTTCATTTTACTGACTTGCAAATGATGGAAGGCTGAGTTAACCTTGAGCCTGGTGAGATTTGAACTGCTGGCAGCCAGTGATCAGCATAAGTAGCCTGCAGTACTGCATTCTAGCCACTGTGCCACTGCGGCTCAGAATATTTCAGCTTTAGGTTTTAGTTACACACACAGACAGACAGACAGACAGACAGACAGACAGACAGACAGAGTTTAAACATGGCATTGTGGTGTGAGAGCTTGTGGGTAGAAAGAGAATGCTGGCGGTGAGTCAGTTAAGCTGAAATGTTGAACGATTTGAGATGAAAAGTATTTCAAAGAAACTAACTTAATTAAAGGAGGTTGGGAAATTTCCATTACATCTGGGAATTGAAGTCCACGGATCTCAAAGCTTGCAAAGGATCCCTCTAGTCTATCGTGTAGATCTATCTATCTATCTATCTATCTATCTATCTATCTATCTATCTATCTATCTATCTATCTATCTATCTATCTATCTATCTATCTATCTATCTATCTATCTATCTATCTATCTATCTATATCTATATCTATCTATCTACAACCAAAACCTCCGTACCAACTTCTGAGAAATAAAAAGTGGCTGAAAGGAGTGGAGGTGTCAATGGCAGCAAAATGAATCTGAGAATCCTGATGCTTATTTACATCCATCTTCTGGTGGAACCAACTGGGTCCACCAGAAGATGTATGTAAATAGTTGGATGTGGAACCAACTGGACATGGGTTTCATGTTACTTAAACAACACTGCTCAAGAGTGAGCAGGTGTTTTCTGCAAAAACTGTGAAGTCAGATTTCAATTACTACTTTGCTTTAGTGCTTCAGCTTTTCAAAACTCAGGGTGAACTCTATTAATAATAATTTGCAAAATAATGTTCCATGCTATTTGAAATCAAGTGTAACAAAATACAGTAATTTGGGTTTCAAGTCATTAATAAACCTAGCCTCTGTAGCTGCTGCTGTCACGGATGGGCGGGCAGCTGTTTGGACCCTCCAGTTTCTAAGGATAATGATAATCCTTTGGGGGGGAGGGGGGAGGATTTATGCACACTTAGAAATAACAGAGCTTTCTGACAATGCCCAGAGGCAATTACAGAGTTTTAGGATCACCTAACGCTTCTATTCAGTATCCGCGATAGAGGTATGTTTTAAGTTTCATTTCTTCTTCGTCTTCGCTATTTAATACAATGAATTGGTTTCTATTGCATGCTAGCTTGTTTGGGTTTTGTTGGGCTTGACTTAATGTGTGGCTGTGGTGAATGACTAATCTGACTGTGTAGATCTAATAGTCTATGAAAGCCATCAGGGCTAAATATGAAGCACAGACTCTGTTCTGCCTATATAGCTTGGTTCACACATTAGAAATGGTATTTTGTAGTGAAGTATAAACTCCAGTGAGGGACTTGGTGGCTCAGTGGCTAAGACGCTGAGCTTGTCAATCAGAAAGGTTGGCAGTTTGACAGTTTAAATCCCTAGCGCTGCATAATGGAGTGAGCTCCCGTTACTTGTCCCAGCTTCTGCCAACCTAGAAGTTCAAAAGCACGTAAAAATGCAAATAGAAAAATAAGGACCACCTTTGGTGGAAGGGAACAGCATTCCATGCTCCTTTCGCGTTTAGTCGTGCGGCCACATGACCACGGAGATGTCTTCGGACAGCACTGGTTCTTTGTATGTATATGTACATATTTTACAACTTTTTTGTCAGAGTTGTTAAATTTGAAAAATGTTTGTTAAATGAATCTGACTTCCCCAATGATTTGTTTGTCAGAATTTCTCAAAAAGTGATATCTCTCTCTCAAAAGGACATCACAATCATCATAATATGAATTGCCAAAACCCCCAGTTTTGATCAAATGTGTTAAATGTGAAAAATGGTCATTAGTCACATTTTTCAATGCTGTCACTAAGTGAACTAACTAAGTTGAAGACTAACTGTATTCCACTTTATAATTATTAACAATGTTTTCTTCTTACAAATCCTGTTTAGTCTTCTGTCTTAATTCCTCTCTTTTTCTGGGATTTATTCTGCTTTTCTCTTCTCTGTTAGTGGCCAGCATGTAAAGCAGGAATCCTTAACCCCTGGGCTCTGGCTTATTTGGAACCAGGCCGTTCAAGAGGCAGGTATATGCTGCTCCTGGCTTGCCACTCACATGAAACCATCCCTGTTACATACTGACAATCAGTATAGTTTCCACCAAGGTCCTCTGTTCCGGCGGCAACAGTATTCAAATCTGATTGGTCAAAGGATCTGACAGCTCCCTATAAAAGGGCTGCTGCCAGACAGAGTCTTTGCTGGATTGTACATAGTTGTCACTTGATAAAGAGCTATTGTTGCTAAAGCCTGAATCTGCCTCATCCATTCACCCGATCTAACAATCCCCTCTCCTCCCTTCTCTGGTCCACCAAGCAAAAGTAACTTGAACTTTCCCATATTGAATTTTGTTTTGTTGTGCCTGGATCATCCACTTACTTCCCTTTGAAGGCCAAATGCCTTTTCTATTCAGCTGGTGGCTGCAAAGCTTCCAAAATGCATCTCTCCTTCATTCTCCCCCTATACCTGTTTGAAGACTGCAGCTTTATTGGCAACTCTGATCCTGGAGAGAGAAAAAGGCTCAAACAGAAGGGAGAAAGCAAGCACAGGTGCCTGCCATTTTTCTAGGCAGCCTGCTGTTCCACACTAATATATTGCATGAAGGTTATTAAGCACTACTTAATGATTTTGCCTACAAGTGTGTGAGGTAGAGAGAGAGAGGTGAGTGGCAAAAAAAATAATTCTAATAAATAATGGAACATAGTTAAATAAACTGTGACTTAGAATGATATGCTTATCTAGGTAATGGGTTGCAGCAAGACTTATTATGTGCCCCAAAATATAAAGACTAGACACTACCCCCAATTGAGGAATAGTTGGTGAAGTGGATGGCTTAGCTGAGATGGCTAGGTAACTTCTTTGAAATTGATAAATGAAAAAAGTGAGCTTTTTCGGTAACCCTAAAGAAAAGTTAATATTGTAAAAGTACTTCAATTTGTTGCAGAAGAAAAATGGAAGCTTTATTTTTCTATATTTTTTTTCATCTTTCTATACTTCCTTTTCTTTCTTCCTTTTCTTCACTGTTTATCTCTTTATTAGTTTATGGGTTAGCGCTAGCTTTTATGTTCTTGTAAAATAAATTTTATAATAATTATTTTAATAGATAAAAGCATTACAGAATTATTATAGAATAACAGAGTTGGAAGGGAACTTCTAGGTCATCTAGCGGCTAGCCCAACCCCTTGCCCAAACAGGAGATCCTACACGATTTCTGACAAATGGCAGTCCATCTCTTCTTTATTTAAAATAAAAAGTAAAATTATTTTTTAAAAATCTACGTAATGGATTCAGCTTAACAAATATGTTCTTGTTCTGACCACATTTATTGGCATCGTAAGTTGGAATTTTCAAAATATCTATCATTTTGCTAGAGTTTCTAGTGGTTTCTGGGTGCCCTGGATTCTAGTCTGGGTCTCCAGAACACCCAGAGTGCATTAGTAATTTCAGATGAAATGATGCACTGAAGTCCACTTTCCTAGTACAATAAAACCAATAAAACACCTCATTATCTTATATTCATGCTTCTATCAAAGGCAGTGAGCCAGCTGCTAAGAAACAAGGATTTTTCCTGATTTTAGTACGGTTGATAAATAATTGTCTAGATGCATAGGGTGTGAAAGCAGAGATATTATTATGTAGCTAATGTATTTTTCTGATCATATTGTATAAAAATTAAAGACCTTCAAAGCCAAGGAAGAAAATACTAATAAAGTTTGCATGAGCTTGTAAATCACAAAAATACAGCAGAAAGTAATGTTCATACTAATGAGGCCTGAGGTGAGGCACTTTGTGATAGCTTTACCATTTTTCCCTCCATTTTATATATTTTAAATGCAACTGATGCATTGTTCAAAGCGTGTAAAATAAGTAAATAATTTTGTCTATATGTGATATTGAGAGATTCATAAGAAGAGTTTTTTAAAAGGCTTAAATTACCCAGGCACACACTTTTAGGCTCATTTCTTTCTTCTCAATCCTTTATTCAATCAAGTTAATTATTACTGATTGGATTGTTATTTGCTATATGTTTAGACTGATTTTTCTCCTCAAGAAACTCAGAATGTTGGATATTGGCATGTAAACAAAGAAACAAGACTCAGATGTAACCATCAAAGATTAAAAAAAATGTTTATATTTAACAGTGGCCTTTCAAATTAGGAAGATAACATAGAGCAGGGGTGTCAAACTCGTATCATCATGGCATCATCACATGACATATCATGGCTTTCCACCCCTTTGCTAAACCAGTCATGGGTGTTGCCAGCGTGGGATGCTTCCAGCCCGTCAGCCATAAGTTTGACACTCATACCATATAGAATACAACAACAACAACAGAGTTGGAAGGAACCTTAGAGGTCTTCTAGCCCAACCCCATGCTCAGGCAGGAAACCCTATCCATTTCAGACAAATGGTTTTCCAAAATCAAGTTTAAGTCAAGGTACAAATGACCAGGTTACCTTGGACACATTGGACAAAAGTCTTCAGTTTTCTAGAGAAGATTTTGATGCTGTAAAAAGTGGAAGGAAAGAGAAGATTCTCACTGTCAATTCATGTTCATGGATGTGTCTTCTCAAAGTTCTCCTGCTTTATCTCACAGAGTGGTTTGCACAGTCCTTGCATTGGGTGTGGTATTTCCCAAAGGTTCCTTTTGAGAGGAGCTGAGATAAAAGGTTCTAGTGTGGGAAAGTCACGGCAGGAACTTCAGCTAAAAAGGAAGAGAGAGAGAGAAAAGAAAGAAAGAAAGAAAAAAAAAAAAGAAAGAAAGAAAGAAAGAAGAAAGAAAGAAAGAAAGAAAGAAAAAGTGGATTACTGCAAATGAGATAATAGGATTTTTTTTACTGTAACATTATTTTGAGTTCAATTCTTCAATCCTTCATTCTCTAGGTAAAGAGAAAATCCTGTTCTAAAGATTGGGGGGAGGTCAGCCCAATTTTCAAGGCTGCTGAACCATGTTTTCGGGAATTTGTAAATGGGGCTCTCTTGTATGAGTTCGCTGATGTCAGTCATTCTGGATGGAGTACTTTATAGCTTACTTAGCTTAACTGGGGCAACCCTGCCTGTTAAAATGTCACATGGATAAAAGAATATGCTGACAGTTCTGACAAGATTATCACTGCAGTGTAAAATAACTTCCCGGATACTTGTATGTTCCAAAAATCTATTTTGATCTGTCTTTGAGCTTGAGTGAATAGCCATAATTCATCCAAGCAAGAAGGGTTTCATTTTATTTTTTAATAAGAGAATGAACAAGAGGGTGATGGTGGGATTTCCCCTATACTTAATTCAACTATTTTAACCTGTTTTTTAGCCCCCATCCCACAGGACTCCTAGAGCACCTTACAAATATTATTACCGAGATAGACTCTGCCCTCGCATTTGGAAGATAGAGTAATAATATTTGTAAGGTTAACATAGTTTAAAAAGTATTATAACTGAAAAAAACCAGGCAGGTCCTTTAAAACACTGTAACCTTTTATTCAGTAGCTGAAGTAGTGTAACAAAACTCGCAACAATGTATTAAATGAAGCCGGCTGGGCGGCTGCAGGAACAGCTGAAACAATAGAGCATCAGCAAGGTTGTTGCTTTAACAAGACAGTTAACTGTTTAACGGCTTGCCTTTTATAACTGCAATCACCTGGCTCGTGTTACAGCTCGCGCTGATGACAGCTCGGCAACTGACAGGCACGTCTGATTGGCTAAGACGCACCTGGCTGCTTCCGAGCTGTCATTCGTAACAGCGAGGACTTCTTCAATACACAACAAAAAGAATATCTGCTCAAAAGTAAAAAAGCCATGATACTACCCACATTGAAGGAATGGACGGTGAAAATGAGGGCGTTTGTGGAGATGGCTAAATTCTTTGATTGGAGAAATGTCTACATTTACGGCTGACTGGAAATCCCTTAGAGACAATTTTGCACCAAATACAAAAGGGAGAAAAAAAGCACTTATGATTGGGGGTTTTGATGATTAGGAAAAAAGAAACTGGTTAACTGAAAAACTGAGCCTTTTGTGTAATCAGAGATCATCAATTGGAAGCTTCTTTCTATTTTCTGAATTGTTTCTTTCTGAACTTTTACTTGTTCCTCTTCTTTGCTTTCTTTCCTCTTTATCAGTTTGAATTACTTTTTATGCTTTTGTAAAACTTTTAATTTTACACAGACACAGATACAGACACAGACACAGACACAGACACACACACACACACACACACAGAGGAAGGAAGAGCAAAAGAAAAAGGCCAAATGCAGACAGTTTTCAGGGTAAGATATCATAGTTAAGATATCACTTAACTATGAGTGATTATATCTATATGATTTTCTTGACATCATATAGAACATTATTCTATGTTCCAACCCTATTCTAGAGTTGGAAGGGACACTGCTAGCTGGAGCAGGAGACCCTATACCATCTTGACCAAATCCAGTCTACTCCAGAAAACCTCCAACAACAGTGTACCCATAACTCCAGGTGGTAAGCTGTTCCACTGATTGTTCTTGCTGTCAGAATATTTTCTCCTTAGTTTTAGGTTGAATCTCTCTTAATGGTCTTCCACACACTACTTAAAGGAATGCGGTGACTGAGTGGCTAAGATGCTGAGCTTGTCGATCAGAAAGGTCAGCAGTTCAGTGGTTCAAATCCCTAGTGCCACATAATGGAGTGAGCTCCCGTTACGTGTCCCAGCTTTCTGCAAACCTAGTAGTTCAAAAGCACGTAAATATGCAAGTAGAAAAATAGAGACCCTCTTGGTGGGAAGATAACAGCACTCTGTGTGTCTTTAGCATTTAGTCATGCAGGTCACATGACCATGGAGACATTTTCATACAGCATGGGCTCTTCAGCTTTGAAACGGAGATGAGCACTGCTCCCTAAAGTCAGGAACAACTAGCATATATGTGTGAGGAGAACCTTTACCACTTACTTCTTGTCCTGCCCTCAAGTGCTTTGTAGAGTAGGTAACCCCCCCACCCAACTTCTCTAATACAGCATCTCAAATATTGGAAGATTGCTATCATATCAGTCCTTGTCCTTCTTTTCATTAAGCTGAACACTACCTACTTCTCTCAACCTTTCATCATATGCTTTAGCCTCCAACCCCTTATCTTTATTGTTCTTTTTTGCAGCCTTTCTAGCATCTCAATATCTTGTGTTGTGTTGTTGTGTGTGGTGTGTGTGTGTGTGTGTGTGTGTGCACGCACGCCTTTGGGGACTTTTGATTTTCCCCACACCCCGATTTTCCAGATTAGTCAATAGGAAGGAAAACAGTTTAGGTACCATGATGGAACGGCTGCCAGCTAAGTGCTTGTCAATGACACTCCAAAGCAGTTGCTTGTTCAGGAGAAATGATGAAATAGCCCTTCTTTTCTGTTTCCCCTCGGTTGCGTTGAGAGAGTGCCAAAGACAGGTACTTTCTTAAGCTGAAGTGATAAATTAACTGAAAACATTGTTGCTATACTTTGCTATGTCCTCCGGAAACGTATAACCTTGTGTTTCCAAATTTGAAGAGGAATAAAAAAGGGAAAGAGTGAGGCAATGATTAAGTTAGCTATGGATTCTCCATTCCAGTTTTGCATAGAAGACACCAATGGTGATTAGAGCCATTGTCATTCACTAAGTAGTCTTCTATAGCAATGGCTCTATTTAACTGTTTATCAAACTTTTACATAATCCTTCTGATCTCAGTGACTTATAGTGGATAAAAATACAAATAAAAAAATATCAAAAAGCACTGTGGAAAACAAATAAAAACAAGGTTGAAAAGTTAAAGAGTTATGTCAGGGTAATGAGGATTTAATAGCTGCCAGCTGGTGAAAGGTTGTAAACTGTAATTTGTAAGCTGATGCAATGTAAGGCAAGGCTGATGCAATGAGGTGTGTGTGTATCTATGTGTGTATGTATGTAGTATGTATGTATGTTGTATGTATGTATGCCATTATAGGGTGTTTTTCTCTCTCTCTCGTCGTGTATCTAATTTTCTCTCCTTGTGTCAAACCTGAGTGGTAAGGGATTTTCTTCCATGTGTATGTCTATATACTATTATATTTGTATATAAACCACTGTTAATTGTCTAAAGGCTCTGTGCTGTGTGCTATGGTTTGCTCCTGGGTTTATCTCATAGTACTAGTCATGCTGCCAAAACTCTGACAAATTAAAACAGCTGGAGTGAGTGCCTTAAAGACATCAATCACTCCCAAGGTTGCATGACACTCTTTTACCCCTATGAACCTTGATAAAGTCAGATCTTGATATGCCCTTCTGGAAGGCCAGAATAGTGTGTGTGTGTGTGGTGTGGGGGAAGGGACCTCATCTCTGGGAGAAGATGTTCCATAGGGAAGGAGCAACAACAGAGAAGTTTTTCTTCCTAGATTATTAAAAGATTCAATGTCTACATTTTTAGTTAAGATAACAATGCGTTATTATTTTTTATTTTTTAGAGTGATATTAGGTTTAGGTTTATTAGATTTATATGCCGCCCTTCTCCCAAGGGCTCAAGGCGGCATACAACATTAAAAGAAACACATAATACAAAGTTTAAAAAATTAAATAGAATATCCCAAACAAACCCAATTAGAATTGACAATAACATATATTTTTTTTAAAAAAATCGAATTAAAATTAACAATGGCCAATCATTTATTTTGTTTTGTTCAGGCCAGGCTGGCTTGCTGGAAAAACCAACTTTTTAGGCCGCATCGGAAGGACCAGAGGTCAGGGATTATACAAAGCTCCGGGGAGAGCTCATTCCAGAGGGAAGACGCTCCCACAGAGAAGGCTCTCCCCCTGGGGGTCACTAGCCGACACTGATTGGCCGATGGCACCCTGAGGAGGCCAACTCTGTGGGATCGCACTGGACGGTGGGAGGCTACCGGTGGCAGTAGGTGGTCTCACAGGTACCCTGGGCCTAAGCCATGGAGCACTTTAAAGGTCATAATTAGTACCTTGAATCGCACCTGGAAGACAACCGGCAACCAGTGCAGGCCGCATAAAAGGGGTGTAACATGGGAGCATCTAGGTGCCCCCATGATAACCTGCACAGCTGCATTCTGGACCAGTTGAAGCCTCCGGGTGCTCTTCAAGGGCACCCCATGTAGAGAGCGTTACAGTAGTCCAGGCAAGAAAGGACAAGGGCATGAGTGACTGTGCACAGAGCATCCCGATCCAGGAAGGGCACAACTGACATACCAGGTGAACCTGGTAAAAGGCCCCCCTGGTCATGGCTGTCAGGTGTTCTTCTAAACTAAGCCGTGTATCCAGGAGGACGCCAAGATTGTGGGCCCTCTCTGAGGAGGCTAAAATTTCTCCCCCCATCATCAAAGATGGAACAAGATGCACAAATCGGGATGACGGAAACCACAGCCACTCAGTCTTGGAGGGATTTAGATGAGCCTGTTCCTCCCCATCCAGATCTGCACAGCCTCCAGGCATCGGGACATCATGTTGAGGGCATCATTTGGGTGGTTTGGGGTAGAGATGAAAAGTTGGATATCATCAGCATATTGATGATACCGTACCCCAAAACCACGGATGATCTCACCCAGTGGTTTCATATATATGTTGAACAGGAGGGGTGAGAGAACCAACCCCTGGGGCACCCCACAAGTGACATGCCTCGGGGTCGATCCCTGCACTCCATTCAACACAAACTGCGACCGATCCGACAGGTAGGAGGAGAACCACCATAAAACAGTGCCCCCCACTCCCAACCCCCCAAGTTGTCGCAGTAGGATACCATGGTCGATGTTATCAAAAGCCGCTGAGAGGTCTAATACGACCAGGACAGAGGAGCAGCCCCTGTTCCGGGCCCGCCAGAGATCATCGACCAACACAACCAATGCCATCTCCCTGCTGTATCTGGGCCTGAAACACGACTGAAATGGATCCAGGTAGACAGTTTCATCCAGGGACTGGGGAAGCTGACGTGCTACCGCACTCTCAACAACCTTCGCTACAAAACGAAGGTTGGAGACCGGACGATAGTTGGCTAAAGAAACTGAGTCCAGGGAAGGCTTCTTAAGGAGGGGGCCTCCCCACTGCCTCCTTCAAGGCGGTGGGAAAGAACCCCTCTCTCAACGAAGCATTGGTAATCACCTGGAGCCAGCCTCGTGTCACCTCCCGGGAAGCTGAGACTAACCAAGAGGGACACGGGTCTAGCACACAAGTGGCAGCACTGAGTCTCCCCATAATCCTGTCCATGCCCTCAGGGGTCACAGGATCAAATTCATCCTAGATGGTCTCCACAAGATTCATTCCCGTCGACTCGCTCGAATCTACCCAGTCAGAGTCCAAGCCTGTCCGGATCTGAGCGATTTTATCCTGCAGATACTGAACAAATTCTTCAGCCCTACCCTGCAATCCCATAATTCTGCTTATGCTTGCAACTTCCATATCAGAAACAGTTACAGTCCAAAGTTTAAATACTGTGTGTTGGTTGTGCTTTCTGATGCTGATATGAAGGGGAAAACGAGGGAAGAAGAAACAATCACAACATTTATTGAAAAGAAGGCCCTATCATACTCCATGTGTGATTAATATTTTCCTCCTAAAGCACATGGCTTTCTGATACAGCTAAACTGAGTGCTATGGCTGGCAGACCACTAAGTGAACATTTAATGAGGCAAATGCTGAAGGGACAATTTAACATAGAAAGAAACAAGAAGGAAAGGACTTACAAACAATGTTATTTCAAAAGTATGAACCTGTTTAAAAGAGCTGGATCATGACTTCAATTGCTGTAAGGCCTGGCCTCTCCCCTTTATTCAAGAAAGTAAAGATTCTTGAAACTTGGTATTTCGAAAGGAAATACCTTAGGGATACAATAAAGAATAAAGGAATTAGAGACCCCTCCCAACAGTCCAATGTGGATTCAACCAATCTGCAGCTGTGAAGATGTTATTGTACCAGCCGTTCTGAGAAAGAGGTAAGGGAGCTTTCTCAGGGCCATCTTCTGGCTCTGCTGTCCACATGGCCCATCCTCTTACATTCCCTGAGAGGTGAAAAACAGCCAGGCAATGGAGGTTCCAGGCAACAGTTATAAAATCAGGTGAAAGTTTATACAAGAATGCAATGCAGAACATAAGATACCTAGAAAGGAAATAGCAGGTAAATGTAGCAAGTTGCAATTCTTTCCCCCACTCCTCTAAAGAATGGCAGATACACGGATCTGACAACCCCTTTGAGAAATTAGCACCTGAAAATGTTTAACAAAAACTTAAAGAAACAAGACAAATGTATACATATAACATACATATATACATACTAATGTGATACATTTACTTAGCTACCTGGAAACTCATCTTTTTATACATGGAATAATTCTCATTACTTCAATCAGTCAGAGATATCTGGTCAGTTTTTGAGTTATAAGGAATTCTTAATATTTCCTTATTTTCCTTTCTCATAGGGTGGTGGTCCCAGATCAAAGCTCCTGTTAATGAATGGAAATCCTTCCATGGATGGCACAGCTGTGAAGAAGGCTTTAAAGTAGGTGACTTCTTTTGCTTTCAAGTGTATTCCTCATTGAATGGATTTTCACCCATTGTTTGCATCTTGTAGAAAAGAAGACATTACACAAATGGCCTGAAGCTCTTGTTTTTGAAAAAAAAAAATAGCTCTTAAGATTGGCAATAGGCTGCTAAAGGTTCCACTAGCTGCTTCCTCTATGGTGAAATATAGCCTGAAAATAAATGCAGAATTTACAGATCCTTGAGAAATTCATAATTATGCATTCTTGGACATTCTGATACTTAAGGGCATTTTTACTATCCATCTTTCCCTACTTATTTCAACTGTTTTTATAGCAGCAAAGTTCACAGAAAAGAGAAGTCAGCATTTTTTTTTTGCTTTTACCCGAAATTTAGAGTTACAACTTTGCTTTCAGAAAATAAAATAAAAGCATTTTCAGGACTGAATCTTCATTTAGCTTACCTCAACTCAAGTGATGTTTTATTCTAATTAAAAACAAATCAGGATGAGAGTCCACAGGGCAAACACAGTGGACAGGGTAAGTATTTGAATGCTTTCCAAATAGCAACTCAGATTCACTTTTCCATGGGTAATTTTTAAACTTCCTCCTAGACAATGTCAGAGAAGTTACTTCACGGAGGCAGTTGATGTCTTTGTGTTTTGAAAGTTTTGGTGTTTTTTAAAAAAGAAAATCTCTCCGCAATAATATAAATGAAATGCATAGGCATGCAAAAACCTGGATTTTATTTTAACCTTTTGTGAACTGTAAATACTTTTGCTTTCTCAGAATTTTCTAAAGCCAGAGTTAACTTGATTTCTTGCAGCATCAGCAATAGTACAGTCCCCCATCATCTGCATTGCACATTATTTATTTTTTCAGGCTAAGGGTTACACATGATGGATTTGTAGCATATTGAGAGTTGAGACGTGTTAGGTCAAGCTTTTTAAAAAAAGCAAGCTTGGGACAAAATGGTTGGGATCAAAACTTTTTTAAGTTTTACATTTAATAACAATGGGATCTTTGGCTGTGTTGCACTTTTAATTAAAATGTAAAGCTGGAATTGTGTTAAATGCTGAAAAAGGATACCCAGAATTTCAACAGAGGAGAAGATGCAGTTTTAAACACTACCATAGTATTATTGTGAATTGTGTGTAGACTAGGAAATGACTATTTAGATTAGTTGTTATGTCAGACAATATGGAAGATATTGATATTGATAGATAAATGTGTAATAGGAATTCTGTATGCCCTGTTCTTCCTAAAAATCAAGGCAGTTAAAGTTTAGGGGAAAAAACAGAATATTCAATATTCGAGACTGCTGTCTACCAGGATGTCTAGATTCTTTCAGCTTTACTAAGACTGAGACTTAAATGTAAATGTCTTTTATTAAACATAACATATGTAATGTAGGTTTATCTACCCACTACTCATGAAAAGCATGAATTCAAGTGTCTGGCTATAAGATCTTTTGGGCTTTTAAACTCTGTCAATTTAAAACTAAATTGCAATTTGTATGTTGACGCCGGGGCCGTAAGGAGAATGCGTGCGGTGTCTTAGAACGGCAATTGTTTGTGATGTCAGTTCCTTCGCAGCTTCCTCTGGAAAGCCAGTCATGACAGTCACCCTCCAGTGGACCAATGGGGAAGCACCTGATAGATTTTGGGGCAAAGTGCCAGGATTGTAAACAAGGCGGAAAGGGGAGCACATGGAGGGGGAAAGAGAGGGCAGGGATGATGGGCATGGAAGTGGGGGGGGGAAATCCCCTCTCAATGGCTCCCTGTCAGACAATGCTTCAATGTCTATAAATACAATGCCAAGTTATCAGCTAGTAAATAATAAATCCTAGCAGATTTCAGCAGGATGGAACCCAACTATAAATTGGCTGAAGGAATTTCATTAGAGGACCTTTGTTACTCTTTGAGTGGAAAGTTTAACCTAGACTTTCAGCCAGTTCCTATCCCTAGAAGGAATTAGTAGATGTTCAAGGTAGGTTCATAATGTCTACCGGAACTGAGCATATAATTTTTTCAAGGTTTAATTTAAAACTTAAAAAGGGAGGGAAATTTAATTTGCTTAACAAAATATTCTAAGTAAAACTTATACTTAGGAACAGGCCAAATACTATTTGCGTTTTATATGACAAATGAAATTCTGATAGGACTTCCACAAATCCTTTACCATTTCTTATAGAAATAATTCTAGGTATTTGAAGCCATTCGGGATAGAGTTCAGGATACAACTACTAATGTCATACCAAGATATGGCAACTAAAACACATGACCAGCATGTTTTTTTTAGCACTGCAATACTCTTTCCTCTTTTTTTATTTTGTCAAAGCAGGTGTTTTTAATTCTATTACCCATATTATATAAGGCTACATTCATTTGCTTACTGCATCTAACTCCCTGAAGGCCAGTGATGAAATATATAAGCATGGTCCTTTATCTTAAATTTATGTGTTTGTAATGAATCTACTCTGTTTGTTAGAGAGGGAAGAAAATGGTTAGAATATTATGCCTGCCTACATCAGTTATATTTCTGATAATATTAACTTCTTAGAGATTGGTATCTGACCTTTTAAGGGTTCAAAGCTTTTTAATTCAGTTAGCAGGGATTATTAAAAGTAACTGATTTTCAGATTAATTTCCCTATCAATAATGAAGATGTCCTTTCTAATTTATGCGGGAGAGCTTGATGTAGAATCCTTATTATTTGGTGTCTCATATTTTAATAGAGTCCAGAGATAAACTTGGCTGGGTAAAAAAATTCTGTCTAAATCAGGCGAACGAATCTTTGGTTACCAAATTAATACTTTATTGATGCCATCAGTCTTCCATTCTCACTCTATTACATTCTGAAAATCATGTTCAAATGGCATAGCAAACAAATTTAAATGAGATTTTCATTTTATAAAAATAGGACTGATAAGATTGGAAGGGGGGAAAGCAATTTTACTCCAATGAATTCTTTTTAAGTGATTAAAATGACGTATCCATTAACCATAAAAAGGAATTAAAGGACATTTGGTTTATGAGCAGTCAGTCATCTGGAGACCTTTGCAACCCTGGCTGATTCTACCTGTAATAATTGTGCGATAGAAGTCATGTGTCTCATTCATTCAATATTTCTTTTCTTTTTAAAAGCTACCACTCTCATCAACATAATGATTAGAATGTGACAATGAACGGGCTAGAATAAATTATGTTTTGTTCCAGAGAGGACAAGCTAAATGTTTTCAAATGGTGTTTCATCCAGTGTGCTACCTGAATGCCAAGAGCTTTTTAAATATCAGAATGCCCAGTGATTTATTTATTTAAATTAAAACTCATCAAGCTCACCAAGAAGAGCAAACTATCATATCACCAATCTCTATTTGCTTTACTAAATGTTTCAAAATGCCCAGTTGGAAGACAGAATTCTTGTGGCAGAGCTGGCAACAGATTCAGAATAGTGAGGAGGTTGGGGAGGAACATGGGCCAGTCCTGGAGTCTGGGGAAGGCTCTGATGAGGGCTATGTGTCAGAGGCAGAGAGGTGGGCAGAGCTGTATGCACATTATGAGCTGCCTTTCAGAGTCCGACATCAGTGTGGCAGAGGAACAGCTGGAGCCTATTCCCACTGTGCACATGCACAGAGTTGCCAGACAAAGGGAACAGCTAAAGAATAGAGGTGGCTTGGTGGACAATGATGGCCCGTCCCAGACGAAATAAAAGAGGAACAAAAGAGAAGTGGAGTTTGCAGGAGACAATTAGTTTGCTTAATTGGTTCGTGACTCTCGAGACTCCATGCCAAATTTTGCAGATATTGGCCTTTCAGCTCTCCAAGTTAGGTAAGGTCCTTTGTCCTCCCTTGAAAGACTTTGCTGGATGTGAATGAACAGAATTCACAGTAAATTAATAAAGGGGTTTTTGTCAGGACAAGGAGTTTGCTTCATGCTCTTGGGAAGCCTCAGTCAGAACACCACTTTCCAATTTCCTAATTAACTTCTATTTGAAGAGAAGCATCAGTTCCTTACCTCATTTTAGAATTGGGTCTGGATTTTTTTTTTATATGAGTTGTTATTGCTAAAAAGTTGGCAGAGTTCTTCTGTGGACTTCTTCATCCCAAGAACATGGTTCTATTATCCTGGAAGAAATTTTTCCCTGGTGTCTTCTTCTCCTGAGATTTTCACTGGAGCATGGAAAGTCAGGGAACAGTCAATTATATAATGAAAAATGGTTCATTCACAACAGTTTAGTTTAGTTTATTGTCATTGCACCTCGTACAAATGCCATCTTCAGTGTACATCATACATAAGAAAACTATAAAAAGAAAACAAAAAGACATCCTTCACATTCTATACAATTGAATTGAAATCCCCTGATATTGCATTAATATTGTGCCATACAGTAGAATTCAATATAGTTACTGCCCTGGCACAGAAGCTGCTTTTCAGCCTATTTGTCCTTGTTTTTATTGTCCTGTACCATCTGCCAGATGGAAACAGTTTAAAAAAAGGGTGCCCAGGATGAGATGGATCTTTAAGAATGTTTTGAATTTTCTTAAGGCAGCGGGAGCTATAAAGGTCTTCCAAAGAGGGGAAAGGGCAACCAATGATCCTCTGGGCAATGACATTGACCCTCTGGAGCACTCTCCTATCTGCCACTGTGCAATTGGCAAACTATACCCAGATGCAGTAAGTTAAAATATTCTCTATAGGGGTGAGGTAGAAAATCACCAGCAATTTTTCATTGTCTTTTGTTCTCTGTGTAATTACAGTAAATACAAAATTCCACATCTCGTTCATGGTTTCTCTAAATGCTCTTACCCTTTGGGAAGGGGAAATCTTGAAGCAAAGTATTTCCACATGCCTAAAAGAGAGCAGAGAAATTTTTGGATCAGTTTCTTATATGATTTGCTAAGGACTGGATTTAGGGTAAATACATGTTTTGCCTGCAGCTTATCTAGACAGGATATATTAACTTGTATTTCTTTTCTAGCTTTGGTTATTTAATTTGAAAGAGAGAGACAGAAAAATTAGAGATGTTGTCATGAATAAAGTGGACTGGATTTTTGTATGTATTTAGTTTTTCAACTTAGAAGTCACTCTGGGCCATGTAGAAACCTGCCAAATTATATGTGCCATATGTTTTCTGGCTGGTATAAGATTTATTTTCGTCTGAATGGGACCTCCTGCTTTCAATTCTATATGTGATTGATCAGGGTCAATATCAGGTTGGGAAACATCTCATAAAAACCAACCTCCGTTCAGACTAAGCCAATTATACACCAGCATGTGGCCAAGATATCCATGATGGAGTTTTAAGTGGCTCCTATATGTCCTTTGTCCATATGAAAATCATGGATACTCTCTGTCCAGAGCTGAAAATTCCTGAATTCAATTCCAGAAGGAAAATCTAGAGTGTTTGCTTCAGACCTATATATCCTGTTTTTGATGGCCATGGAGGAAGCAGTAAAATTCTTAATTTTTTTTTTAAATATAAGAATAGGTTGGCTATTGTTAAGCCTGTGTGAGATTTAATAACTTTATTTTACTTGTTTGCTTGTTCACCAAAGTCGCACCAAATATTGTTAGTAGCTTACACTAAAAAAATTTGGCATACTCCTACAGTAGATATTTATGTCTATATATTATTTCTATATATTATTGTCTTGCTTGTTTTCACACAAACTCACAGCCTGTGGAGGTGATTTCTATCTCACCTTTACTCCAGAAAGTCTAGGTAGCTTATGTAGCACAGCAATCTCCAATATTTCTTCACAACAAGCACCCTATCAAATAGGTAAGTTACTTACTGTAAGTGATAGCCGTGGCTTAGTTGCCCAGTAAATATCATTGGATGAACAGGCTTCTTCTGTCCTAGTTTCACATCTTAACTATTACCTTATACCTGCAAGAGGAAACTTATTTATGCATGCACAAAAAGGAAGACATTGCCATCTTCATCTGGAGCAGCTGCAATGAAATAATGGAACATAAAAGTCAGATTGCAAAGAGGTTCAGTAAAGGAGCCCGCACATTGCTTTGAAGCTGAATGCTACATTTCCAATTGTAACTTCTATTATTCAGCGCACTGCTAGATGAGTGGATTTGCTGACATTTGAAATCCAAAGAACTGTGTCTCACAAAAAAAACCAGTTGTTCACTTATATGCTAATTTGGAACATTTCAAGTACTGTGCTACTTTCCATCCCGAGACATTGCACATCTTAAAAGCCAAGAGAGAACAACACCGAGATAAATAAAATAAATTAGTATCCATTAAAACCCCTTTACAATCTTCTTTTTATGAAAAAGCCCTCAGAAATTCCTTGACACCAAAGATCAACCGAGATGAAAAATCATTAAAAGAATATGTTCTGTACCTGCATCGCGCATTGCTTAGCTCACATCTACAATAATCAGGTTACTTTTCATGCATTATTTACTTCTTTTATGCATCTTCTACCTAAGGTCTAGTTTAGATGAAACATTTGTGTAAATTTCCCTCCCTCCTATCCTTTATTATACATATTGCTGATATCAACCAGGCACAGCTCTGATATTCCTGTGTTTGGAGTGAAAAATGAATCATGGACAAGCAAGTTCACCAATCAAGTTAGAATCCCTACTGTCCAGGACTGACAATTAATAGCCTATATAGAAATTATTAAAAGGGGAGTATCTGTTTCTGCGAGCTAGAACAGCCTATGGGAGTCCCTCTCTTTTATAAATAAATATACGTCTTCATTCCTGTGATGAATCTTGAAACAAATTAGAATTCAGGCCTTTCTTTTAATTTTCCTTTAATAAGTGTGGATGCTCATTGGATAAGAATACTTTGTTTCTTAGGCAAAAGAACTACATCAACTCTGTTACTCAATGTAATAAATTATTAAGAGGTGGTGCAATGAATGCAGCATTGCTGACCAGCTCAAGGTTGACTCATCCTTCCAAGGTTGGTAAAACAAGGACCTAGATTGGTGGGGGAAAATATGCTGACTTTAAACCACTGAGAGAGGGCTGTAAAGCACTGTGAAGCTTTATGTAAGTCTAAGAGCTATTGCTATTAAAGAATCAAGCAGAGAAAGTCAGAAATGGCTAGCTGAGTTTTGAAATCGGGATACATTTAGTGTTTCACATCAGAGTTCAGATCTGTTTAAGAGAATGTGCTGTTGAGCATAAGAAAAGTTGTGTTCAACCATAATGAGGGTCATTTGTTTCTGATTTTCACATATTGGGTGAATTTTGATATTGGGCAATTTGTAATTTTTTTACTTATGACTTAACCTGTTAGGTGACTGCAGTAAATGTGGGTCATTCAACAACAAATGATGATTCAGCAAATACTCACAAACATCAATTTCATGTCTGTTTTGATCTATTCTACATTCTTGTAAACAATGTAAAAGTGAAGGAATTGTAATCCATCAAAATATTTTATTTTAAGCTCTTCCTTTACAAAAAGCAAACAAACAGTAATGATCATCTATATTTATATCTTCCTACTAATCTACAGTTATCTTTTTTAATTGCCAAAGGCTCTGTTGTCACAAATATATGGCTACAGTATAGTTTGTATCAAAGCAAACCCAATTCATTAGTTGCTTATCTTCATGCATAATTCTATGCATTTACAATTAAAGAGCCACTTTTAAAAAGTATGTAGATAGCTAATGCCTTCTAGAGTCAAATATAATTCAACGAATAGCGTAGTTTTTGCAACCTTCCAATTTGGGGTGGGGGGGAATCCTTTAAAGCAATTGATGGTTTTTACAGGACAAATGCAAATGATGCTAGTTTTAAATCAAAGCTAATACTGTACAAAGGTTGCTAAACAAATACAAAGGTAAACTTTTGCAAGACTCACAGTTCTCAAACATACTGCAAGAGATTTTGAAATATATAATTCAGCAGTTTAGTTTTTGCAATCTTCCAATTTGAAAAAAAAACCACACACAATCCTTTAACATGGTGCTTACTGAAAAAATGCAAAGGATGCATTTAACTTATTAGTTTCAAATAAAAGCTAGGACTGTGCAAAACTTACTAAAGAAGTACAAATATAAACTGCTGCATGACTCACAGTTCTCAAATATATCATAACCTTTAAAAAATATCCCAGGAAATAAAAACTGATAAAGGAGAGGCAGAGCATAATCCAAACAGTGAATGCCACACAAACAATGAAAACATTCACATCACAATATTCTCTCTCTCTCTGATAAAGAAGGAATATGGAGATAGCCTTGATAGACATATTGTGATGGAATGTAGTCTGGATTCCTAGGAAGGAGGAAGTGTGTTCTAGAGAAGCAAGAAACAATTCAATTCAGACAGTTTGTGTGAGGGAAAGAGAATGAAGATAGCTCTTCCTTAATAGTTCCCAGAGTATTGCTTTATGTGGCTATAAGTTTGCTTTAGTTTGGCAAGAT
Organism: Thamnophis elegans; assembly: GCF_009769535.1. Taxonomy (NCBI): domain Eukaryota; kingdom Metazoa; phylum Chordata; class Lepidosauria; order Squamata; family Natricidae; genus Thamnophis; species Thamnophis elegans. The sequence goes on from NC_045554.1 coordinate 32,812,188, forward strand.
TCTGTCTACAGGTGAGGAACCATAAAGAAATATGCTTGGAAGTATCACAACACATCTTTCTTGGTTTTTGGAGTCTGACATATAGTTAATATGTGAGAATTGTTTCAGAACAGGGTGGGAGTTCCCAGCTTGTTCACTATCATTACAGGTTTCAAAACCAACATTATGACATCTGCTAGGAAACCAATGGAGTGGTTCCCAGATTGGAATTGTATCTTTAGACCACAATGAATATTCTCACTCTTTCAAACTGTTTCTGTATTAACCTGTCTCTGTATTCATGCATCAAGAATAAGAAGGCACAAAGATACAGATATGTTGCAAGATATATTTGTAGACAGGATCTTGTAACATTATCCTGAGACATGTATACAGGATCTGTATGATTTATCCTTAATATATTGGTGTAAGCATATTTTTCGCTATTTATATTGCCATAGAAGTAAAACAGCAGACTGTAGCACATAGCTGCATTCAACTGCATTCATGACAAATATATCTTTCTAAGTTTGTTTTCTTACAAATTTCAGAACTGTTTCCATGCAATCATGCATAGATTTGATATACATTTATTCTAATATACTCACATTTCTGATACTTACACATGCACATACACACACACATACCATAGGTTTCAAGTAAATGTGCTGAACTTTCTGCACATATTTCCTGTATGATTTATCCTTAATATATTGGTGTAAGCATATTTTTCCCTATTTATATTACCATAGAAGTAAAACAGCAGATTGTACCACATAGCTGCATTTGAGGAAATGCAAACAGGCTAATTTAATATTAGAAAGAGAATGAGAATAATTTCTTCCCTGCCCTTTTTTCAACCTGAAGAATGTTATGACTGAGTTCAAGAGGATGCTGAGCCATGATGTGCTTGAAAATGATTTACTAAATCAGTCATAAAAGTCAAGCCAAACAAACCACTCTATCGATTCAAATGTAATTATATGAATGAGACATTCATTCAGAATTAGTGCTACTTGTTCTATTAAACAAGTTGCTTCTTTCTCCAAACATGTGTTGTTTGTAAAATGCAAGGAATGCCAGCTGTAAGCTCTATTCTGGTGGGTTTTACAGTGACAACGACAAATCTAACAAAGGACATTTTTGCACATTAATAAGAAGTCTTACCAACCAACTATTCCTTTGGAATGGAAATAAAAAGCAGCTTTGCAAATAAATGATTGCTAAGTGCATTAGGCTCACTTAGAGGAGCTTGCTGTTGACAGGACATTGCACACATTTGTCACAAGCGTGTATTGAAAGGTGCCAGAAGGATGGGTTCTGCAGTAAAGATAAGGGCTTTTCAGTATAACACCGTACATATTATTCTCATTTAAATGGCAAGGTTTTCCCCTCCCCTTTCACTTATCTGCCAGTTGTACATCCAAAATAACCTGTAAATCACTCCAGTCACTTGAATTATTCTAATCTACTTTGGAATAAAGTATCATTTTAGCCGACAAGAAGATATTTGCTGTATACACAGTCCTTTTCCTTGCTTCAATCACAGCTCATTGTTATGGGAATTTAGAAAGCTGCAAATCTTTCTACCACTTGCTAGGAATCCTTACTTTTAAGAAAACACAGAAGAACAAAGGAATAATGTTTAATACAGCACAGTAAGTTGGAAATGATATCATGAGCTCAACTGGAACATAAGAAGAACATGGCTGAATCAGACTATAAGCAGGGGTGGGATTCAGATGGTTCATAACGGTTTAGGGAAAACCGGTTCTTATGGATTTGCACAGTTCAGAAAACCAGTAAAATCGACCACCGGATAGCCCCACCCCACCCTATATACCAAAGATAAGCATGCCACCTGCTCGCCACCCACCTTGGGTCAGGATCCAGGGACACACCATTCCCTGGCTCCGGTCTTGCACTGGACCTTCTGCCCGCTCATCTCCCGCCTTGGCTGGGTTGGGGAATGTGCCATTTCCCAGCTCCAACCTTGCCCCGAAGCTGCCCGCTGCTTGCCTCACCTGGATTAGAGAATGCAGCATTTTTGGCAATCCGGTTGTTAAGTGGGTTTAATCCCACCACTGATTATAAGTTGAGTATAATAAGTCAACCCCCTTTTCTCTGAGGGGTTGTAAGAGAAAAGAGGGGGGGTTGACTTATTCTCCAAAATACCTGAGGGTAAGACAAGAAGCAATGGGTGGAAGCTTGTTAAAGAGAGAAGGCAATCTGGAAATAAGGAAGAATTTCCTGACAGTGAGAACCATTAAGCAGGGAAACAGCTTAATGGGTGTTCCATTGCTGGATATTTTCAACAAAAGATTGGACAGTCATTGCTTGGGATGGTGTAAGGTCTCCCTGCCTTGGGCAGGGTGTTGGACTAGAAAACCTCCAACGTTCCTTCCAACCCTATGAATCTATGAGATTAATTCTGTCAAACTATAAGTTGCTAGTCTAGTTCAAGTTTTAGTAGCAGAAGAAAAGAAGGTGGGAGAAAACTAAATCGCCCTATTTGTGGTTAGGTATAGTGATTATGGTATGGATTGTCTGTTTTTTGGAAAACAGGACAGTTTTGGTCAGATAGCATTTTGGAAACACAGAAGCAGAAGGTAAATATATTCATCTTCACCCGACATAGATTATTTAAGGGGGAGGGATGTCCCTGATCCTTGTGAAAATATACTTTATATATTATTTTTATTATTAAATGTATATGCGACCCACTTCACTATCCAAAGCAACTCTTTCTATATATATTGTCTGGTATATAACTCTAAATGCATTGTCTTACAATACAATTTGAATTTGATTATGGAACAACAGACTTAAGTCAAACTTTTCTACACATTCAAGGATTATGAGTCAACTCCATTTAGACTGAAGCAAATTTTTTCAGAGCACTATACATTTCAGCTCATAATGCAGCCAGCCCTAGGTTTGAGAACAGAGGTGAAATCTACTTACCTTTGCTATAGCAACGAGAGCTTGCTTCACTTATATGCACAACCTCAGTGCATGCACAGGACTTTCCAGAATGCACGGAGTGTCAAAATGACATCTGGGCGAGTGGGAGGAGCCTACTACCAAGTCTGCCTGGCAAGTGAGTAAGCGAACAGTGAGGGGCGAGAATCCGCTGCGCCACGCGATTTAGATTAGCTAGAAAGCAGGAAATGCTGCTTTCTAGCTAATATAAATCATGTGGCACAGCTGATCATCCAAAAAACTGGTTCACCCGAATCAATAGCATTTTTTTTCTACTAATGGTTCAGGCAAACAGCTTTTTTGAGCAAACTGTTCTGAACCAGTAGCATTTCACCCCTGTTCTAGAACAACATCATGAATACAACCCATACCCATGCCTCAGGAGAAGATGACACAAAAGATCCTTGGAACGAACCTATGAAAAGAAAAGTACTAATGTATCTTACAATTTATATGGTTTTATTCTGTTTCTTAGTATCATTTTGATTGCTTATTTAGTATCCTATGACTTTCACTAAGGGTTGTGTCTCATGATTCAGGATGAATATATTTTTGATGACTATGATCATGATTTGTCACTTATTTACAGTGAGAGTTTATGCACCAAAGACAAATTCCTTGTGTGTCCAATCGCACTTGGCCAATAAAGAATTAAAGAAGAAAGAAAGAATAATGCAAATATCAACATTGTCTTCTTTTTCATTCCTTGGCTGAATCTTGGAAACTGTTATTTGTTGTCAAATTGTTGCTCAGTTATTGGGTAGAAATGACCAAATACTACAGTGCTTGGCTAGAGTAAGGCTATGCTAACTGATTTATGGTTTACCACATCTGACAATGAATGTTAGGTCGATGTGGATTCTTGGCAGGTGCTCTAATAGCCAAACAGTTACCAAATCTCGGGGGAAGATGCAGGTACTGAACGGATGTTGAGCGTCCCTCAGGCAGAAACTCCCATCTTTCAAGGATGAAAGTGATTGTCATGCATATCCAATATGTATGGCTGAGCTATCTAACTAGAAGCACTGAAGGAATAAAGATTGCTTTTATCCATCTGAGTGCATCATGAATAGTGAAATGAGCTGGATGCCCCCTTTCAGCCACGGAAGAGCATGATCTAGAGCAATTAGACTCAAATAAAGCCAGTTTTGCAGGGGAAAAAGGGCTATAGAAATTTAGAGAACTTTTCTCGGTTGAATTGGGAATTTCTGTTTTGCAGCCACCATTTGCTGTAGACCTCTTTCAATCTAGTATAGCGTGAACTATAAGTCCATGATCTGCAAAACTTTGGCTGGCAAACATAACTGAAAGGTTGAAAACATGTTATGGGAATTCTTAGAATGGCTGTCTTAGCATTGGAATCAGCTTGGGAAAAATTACACAGATGCCCATATTACACAAAGCCAAGGTGGCACAGTGGTTAGAATGCAGCATTGTAGGCTACCTCAGCTGACTGTTAGTTCGGCAGTTCAAATCTCACCAGCTCAAGGTTGACTCAGCCTTCCATCCTTCCGAGGTGGGTAAAATGAGGACCCAAATTGTTGGGTGCAATATGCTGACTCTGTAAACCACTTAGAGAGGGCTGTAAAAGCACTATGAAGTGGTATATGTCTAAGTGCTATTGCTATATGCCTAGGTTACTCAGCATAAAACCTTAACATGTTTATTAACTTTTATCTCATTATGTGAAAATGGACCATTGGACTGGAGAAGCCAGGATTTAAAAAGTCATGGTGAATGAACCCAGATATGATTTAAGGGGAAAACATCTGGGAGAGACTTCACACCAACACTGTGTGTGTGTGTGTTTTTTTCCTCCCACTCCATGTGTCATATGTCACATCTCTCTCTTTTGAAGCCCCTTTTCCTAATTAAAAAGAACATTGTGTGCTGTCATTTTCTTTTAAAAAAAGGCAAGCCAAAAGAATGCAAGATATAGTAAAAGAAATGCCTATTGCTAAAAAAATTTTTTTTTAAAAAAACACCCTCTTCCATAATTGAAAGGTGCAAGTTGACATCACTCTGCAAGCACACAAAGGCAAGGGCAAAAAGAAAGACAAAGGAAAGCAATATTCATTAAGGCTGCTCTCTCATAAATGGCACTTCCACAATAACAGTATTTGGTAGAACTGGCATTTTTCCACTCTGAGGCTGGGTTAGTTCATCAGAGATTTCCACTTTATTTTTCTATGTTTCCTTAAAGCTTGACTGGGAGGTGGGCAACTTGGGCTGGATAGCTTTGGGACCTCAAAATCTTTTCTCAAGTCTCTTTAGAACTTTATGCATTATTGTACTCTTAACTCCTTTGTGTGCTTCTATAATTCCCAGAAGCCCAACTAATCAATGACAGCTAATCCTAATAGAGAAAAATGTTTAAGTCCAGGATTCCTATAATGTTAACGTGAATTGGATCAACATGAATGATATCTAGTTAAATTTGTTCATACTGTTATTGTGAATTGGATTAATATGAAAAATGGATAAGAATTGAAGTACTAAGGAGATGTCTAAATATGATGAGGGTTATATAAATTTGATAAATGTGATAGAGATTATCAACAATGATAGCATGAATTGGATCAATACAAACAAAACTTAGTTAAATTTGTTCATACATAAGAGAGAAATTATTAGATAGAACAAGAAAGATATAGATGAAGGTAGAGATAAAGATGAGGAGTTGGGGATTTTTTGAATGTGTATGTTTGAACAATATAATGATGATTACTTAAATTTAAGAAATATGATAGAGATTACTAATATTGTTATTGCGAATTGGATTAATATGAATGGTACCCAACGCAAACTTTGTTCACACACAATATCAATGCATAATTAAAAAATAAATAAATAAAAATATTGCAAAAAAGAAAGTCTTGGATTCCAACTTTGGAATTTGTGTATGATTATTCAAAGGAGGGTTGCTGCTGGTTTCGCCCAGTATGGCTGAACCGGTAGTGGATCGCAGATCTGGCAGAACCAGCAGAACCGGCAGTGACCCAGGCCTGACACGCCCCCAAACCGATTCCCTCACCGCCGCTGATGTCACCGCCATGTTGGATTTTAGTGACTGCACATTCACAGTTCACTATAAATTGTTTTGCGTATGTGCACAGAACAATTTACATTGAACCAGTGCACACGGGTTGTGAACTGGTAGTAAAACTGGCAGTAACCCACCCCTGGTTTTATTGTTAAAACCATAGGTTTTCATAGGTCTTGGCTAACCACCAAGACCTATGAAAATGTAAAATCAGAAGTTATTGAGGAATAGATCTGAAAGACATTTACTTGGTTTGAACTTAATTATTTAACATTTCAATCTTGGGAACTTACTTTCTCACAAGCATATTTTATTATATTTGGTGGGAAATTGAAACATAATATTCTCCATTCTGAAGTATCAAGTGGAACAGCTCAGCGTTATTTTATCTGCCAATAATGCATTTTCTCTATTTATATACTTCCATTCTGCCTTTCATTGCAAAAAGCCCCATACAAATTGTTTTTGCAGCAATGAGAACAATATAGAAAAATAATTCCATGCTAAAATGGTAACATGAAAGTTGTGCTAGTCGTTTCTGACTCTAGGGGGCAGTGCAAATCTCAGTTTTAAAGCTGAAGAGCCAGCGCTGTCCAAAGATGTCTCCATAGTCATGTGACCAGCATGACTAAACGCCAAAGGCGCATGGAACACTGTTACCTTCCCACCAAAGGTGGTCTGTATTTTTCTACTTGCATTTTTACTTTGAACTGCTAGGTTGGCAGAAGCTGGGACAAGTAACGGGAGCAACTCCATTACGTGGTCCTAGGGATTTGAACCACTGAACTGCCAACCTTTCTGACTGACAAGCTCAGCATCTTAGCCACTGGGCCACTGAACATTACAGGATTCTAAAATGTATAAGAACATGAGGGATCAGATTTGCTATGTAAAAAAAAAGACATAAAAACAATACTATGAAAATAAGCATGAACAAAGTTGGATTACTTTCTGTTTGGCAAGAAACAAAATCATTAAGAATTGAGTTTGGCTGGAAAAAAACCATTTGTTTTTACCTTCATACAATTAGGGATAATATGTTTCTTTGTATACAACTTTAAGGAGTCATGCATTTTGTTTCGTGGTTATGGTACCATGATAGACCATGAGTTCTAGTCCCATTTTAGGCCAGCTGGATGACTTTGGGCCAGTCACTATCTCTGAACCCCAGAGCCAGGTTTGTCTAAAGTTAAGATGCTAGACTAGAGCAAGAGAGACCCAAATTCTAGTGCCCTTTAAACTGCAGATACTCAGAGATGACTTTCTCTCAGCCCTAGGAAGAGACAATGGCAAACCACTTCTGAAAATCTGAAAATCCATTCCCGCCACACACCAGGGGAAGGATACTATAAAATCCCAATTTCCTCCTCACTCCAGGGGAAGGATACTGTAAAATCTCCATTCCCTCCACACTCTAGGGGAAGGATACTGTAAAATTCCCATTTCCTTTTCACTCCAGGGGAAGGATAATATAAAATCCCTATTCCCACCCCACTCCAAGGGAAGGGTACTGTAAAATCCCCATTTCCACTCCAGGGGAAGGATACTGTAAAATCCCCATTCCCACCCCACTCCAGGTTGAGGATAATGTAAAATCTCCATTCCTTCCACGCTCTAGGGGAAGGATACTGTAAAATTCACATTTCCTTTTCACTCCAGGAGAAGGATACTGTAAAATCCCCATTTTTTCCCAATCAGCTGGGACTCGGGAGGCAGAGAATAGATGGGGGCAGGGCCAGTCAGAGGTGTATTTACAGGTTCTCCAAACTACTCAAAATTTTTGCTACCGGTTCCCTAGAACTGGTCAGAACCTGCTGAATACCACCTCTGTTTTGGAGGGGTGGTTCGTATATACAAAATAAAGTAAAATAAAAGTATTTTTTTTTTAAAAAAACCAATATTTTAAAATGGTGGTTATATGGAAATAAATCTCAATTCGGTAACTTTCAGATAAGACACTACAGGCCCCTCACATCCCAGAAATAAACTGTTTCAACTCCTTCCCTCAGAATGCCACAATAACTAGATACAAAGACTTTGTGCCATCACTCTGCTGAACATGTAATAGTAGTAGGGCTATATTACTATTCTCCTCATCTTTTCTACTGCCTTCTCCTATTGGTATCTTATGATTATATTTGTTGTTTGTGTGTACCCTGAGACGCTTATGCACCAGAGACAAATTCATTGTGTGTGCAATCACACTTGGCCAATGAATTGTTCTATTCTTTAAAAAAATACATTATGGGTCAAAGGAACATCTCTGCATAGCTTCTATCCTGCCTTCCTCTCAACCTTTTGATAACTTGGATTAATCCCACTTACTTTAGCAGAGCTTTACAGTGAAAAGTTGATGTAATATTTATTGATTTACAAGTAATCTTTCCTTCTACACTGTTTTTCTACATGCCGCTTTCTCATAATTTTTTGTTTTAAATGAGCATACAAATCTAATCACTACAATATTCATGAAAAGAGGCCCCCCTGTGAGAAGCAATCTTGTTTTCACATGTTGAAGCTTACTCTGCAAAGCAACTCCATGTGACCAATAAAAAGAGCAAGCATTAGTGAATGGTTTTAGGTCAATATTTGGCTATGGAACATGCAACACCCCTCATCTCTGAACATCAGAGGTGATATTCAGCAGATTCTGACCAGTTCTGGAGAACCGGTAGTGGAAATTTGGAGTAGATCAGAGAACCGGTAAATACCACCTCTGACTGGCCCAGCCCACATCTATTCTCTGCCTCTCAAGTCCCAGCTGATCGTAAGGAAAGGGGGATTTTGTAGTAACCTTACCCTGGAGTAGGGAGGGAATGGAGATTTTGCAGTATCCTTCTTCTGCCATGCCCACCAAGCCACACCCACCAAGCCACATCCATCAAGCCATGCCCACAGTACCAATACTAAAAAAAAAATGAATCCCACCATTGCTGAACACTCCCTATGTTTGTCAATATTTGGAATTTGAAATTACAGAATAAAAGGCTTGGACTTTGAGCTGCTAAATAAATAGAACTTCAATTAATTCAATGAGGCTGACACAATTTATGCAGGCAGATGACTTTGCCACATATTATTGTTCATTTTCGTTATCAAATTTGATTCAGGTCCCTGTTCTTTTGAGCACAATAAACAGAGCAGGTCATCAGTTGCATTGATCTAAGGTTAAAGCTCTTTCATTAAATATTCCATTCATGCTGCTTGATTAAAAAGTGCTTCGGCTTTGAATTCAGCACAGGAAATAAACTTTGTTGAAGCAATTAAAGTTTTTGAGGGAGAAGCAGCATATTTTAAGGAACAAAATGGAATTGTTTGTACGAGAGAAAAGCAGGAAGAAACAGGGAATTTCCCCCCTTCCCCTCCAAGTAATTAGTTGAAATAACAAATGTCAAATCCTGTTCAATTCCTCCCCCCCCCCTTGTTGATCATCTTTATATTAAAGGCAAATTCTTGATATTGACAATTTTATGAGAAGCATAAATATTTTAAGACTTTTCTTGTTGCAAATTGAAAATGGTTCTTCATCTCCTGATCCTTATCTCTTATTTGCTCAACACAGCATAGCCACTACATTATCCAAAAAACACTGGATTTAAATAAGTGGGTGGCTGTCAAAAA